>NW_028290197.1:0-35278 GCF_059628265.1 Tinamus guttatus | reverse complement strand
ATGGTTGTTCCTTTCTGAGTCTTGCTCAGAACTTATTGAAATAAAATTCAAAGGAAGGTTTGTAGCTTTGTAAACAGCTTGTGTGGTTGGAAGTGAGAGAGATTTTGGCGTGTTTTCTTTACTTTTCAGATTGGCTTTTCCAAGGTTATTGGGCTCTTTTGTGTTGCTTACACAGTCTATATGCAAAGTTGAGAGGCTACACACCATGATGCCAGCCAGTGAGAACTGCTTTCCATGGGGACAGAGCCGAGCCACAGCGGCATCTGGCAATGAGTGGACAGTCATGGTGGTGAGTGATTGACCACTGCCTCTCTCTAGTCTTTTTTTCTAATTTTTTTTTCCTCCTGTAAAACAATGACTGGAAATTTGGCACAGTAAGAAGCCATCACTGTTTCAGATATGCTTCTGGTTTTCCTTTGAATGCAGGAGAAGCATTTGCTGATTCAGAAAAAATGCAAATGCCTGAAAGATTTTCATATTCTGGCATGTCTTCTACATCTTCTCTCCACTCTCACCCTGACTCTTTTGTTCTTTTTTTCCCCCATTTTTTTTTCTTTGGTCTCTATATAGTGTGGGGGTCTAGCAGGCAAATGAAAAACCGAATAATGCCTGAATCAATTCCATTTATAAGTCAGATGATATCTGCCATTTAGCCACCCAAAAAGAAAAAAAAAAATCTTATCTAATAATGCGGAGGTTCTTTCTCAAAAAAGAAGCAGAAATAAATCCAGTAGGGTAGATTTCAGAATGCCATTACTCTCTTTGGACATTTATCTTGTTAAGAAGGCCTTTCTGAACTTCATCAAGGTTTTGAAGGACTTTCCTTTTTGTTTATTTCTTTGCTTATTTCCTTTTTGTTTACTGAGTTGTAGCAAAGGCCATTTTTATTATGCAGACAAGCAGAGAAGGAGGACATTGCGGTAGGTATTCTAGTAGATTATTTTTGGTACGTATTATTGTAGACTATTTTGCACAGTGTGCATTCTTTGTCTCCATTACTTGTAATTTTATGTTATTTTATTTACCAGGCTATGATAGCCAGTTGTGCTGTGCTCAGGGTAGACTTATCTTAGCTTTTTACATTTGAGCGGACTAACGGAAAACAAAAAGATGAACAGTTAGGCATAGTATCACACTAAATGATAGTAAAGGTAGAGAACATGCTCCCATTTGGACAATGCTTCTGTTTCTACAAGAAGTATTCAGGATTGCGTGAAGAACAACATGGGAGGGAACACAAGGGAATTTATTTAAAGAACAAGAGCAATAATAAATGCTGTTGATTATAAACTATTTGCTGCAACAGAGAACAGATGTTCGGTTGCAGGAGATGAGAACACTATAAGAAGATGCTTTTATGTTTGCAGGGAGTAAAATGGTATTCTGAGACTGATGAATTCACTGCATGAAAGACATTGTTCTCTCTCTCTCTCTCTTTTTTTTTTTCTTTCCACGCAGTTTCTATTTTTTCAACTAGAAAATGTCACAGTAGAAATAGGGACTCCGACGATGAACAGACCATAGACTGAAGTTACGCTTCTTGCAAATACTCATATCCACTAATCATTCTAATTGGAGTTGTAATAACCAAAGAGTATAACCTTTTCAGAAATATTTCCACCATATTCCTTCCGGTTAGAGATACAAATACAATGACTTATTAAATATTTTGGCTGTGTGGAGAATTGACTTTAAATCATAGAATACAGAATTGAAAGGGATTTCAGGATGCCCTGAAGGAAGTGCATGAACAAAATAACAAGACAAACTTTGTCTGCCTTTCCTGAAAAATGTTTATCTTGCCTGTTCTTAAAAACTTCTGGCAATGGAAACTGAATTTCCTTGGTTGCAATTTTAGCCCACTGTTTTTTGTTCCTTTTTTTCATGAACATGGAGAATAAATTATTCCTTCTCTCTCTGCAAAAGCTTTTTTTTTTTTTTTTTGTGGGGGGGGTGGTGGGGAGGGGAAAGACTTTTACAGTTAGCAACCAAAATTTGTTCAGCCTTTGTTTCTTAAGTATTTGATTCTCCGAGCTCTCTCTAAGATTCCCATGTAGTTCTGGTGGGGGGTACCCAAAGCTGGATCCGCTACTCTAACGAAATAGAGGAATGCTATGAAACACTGAAGAATTCCAGTTTATGCGACTGTCTATAATTTCTGTAATGTCCTTGTGTTTTTTTTTTTTTTTTTTTTTTTTTCCCCAGGGAATGATAGTGTTGACTCATTTTATTTCTGTGATCCACTACAACATCTCATCCTTGTCAATAAAGAAGCTTTTTAGCAGATTGTTCCCATCTTGTATTTGTGCAACAGTTTTTGTTTGTTTGTTTTTTTGTACCTGACTGTGGAATGTTATTTCTTAAAAAAAAAGGAAATTCTCCAATATGCAAAGTATTTTGAATTATACTCCCTTGCCTTTTGCTTGCCACCTCTCCCATGTTTTACATTTATCACACTTATTAAGCAGTTGTGTTCCATCACTCAAACTACTAAAAAAAAATGTTGATAACGTTGGGCTAATCTTGATGCTTGTCTTGATTTTGAGGGTGAAGAGCTTCCAAGTACCATGAAGACAGTTTTTCGGTAAAGTTATACCCATTGTTGATTGAGACTTTGTTTCTCGTTATTGCTGCATTCAACTTTCTCTTAAGCTGCACAGTCAGTATGTGCTATTTGCTACTTTCCCCCTAACAGAGAGCTTAAGGTCAGAAAGCCAGAAGACCTGTTATCTCACCATAATAAAATGCTACCTACCTAACTGGTTCTTCACAATTACCCATTTTAATTGCACAAAATCAAATTAATCAGACCTTTACATTTTGAAACATAGCATGTCTCTTTAAATTGTTCATTCCCTACTCCAGTCTTCTGCTGCTATTGACTGTTAGTCATTCATCTGATGAAGACTGAAGCCAAAGAGGGCATTAAATACTTCAACTTTCTGGTCATCCTCTGTCATGATTTTTTCTTCTCTGAATATGAGGTCAGCATTTTTCTTGGTCTTACTCAAGTTAGTGTTACTTCTAGAATGATTTTATGTTAACTTTTTTTTTTTTTTTTTTTTTTTTTTTTTTTGCTAGAGAACTATGTCAGATCTTGTGCCTATATGCTAATGCTGTTCTTTCATTCCCATCCTTGGTAATCTCACCTGGCTTCCTTTTAAAATAAGCTCAATGAAGAGCTTGTGATTTAGCCAATGGGGGTCTAATTAAATTTTCTGTCTCTCTTTTGCCTTGGGTTATTTTGGTTTTGAGTCATTCCTGTAATTTATTTAAGGAATCATTAGCCCTTCAGAATTTCCTTAAGATTATCGCCTCCCAATGAGGCTGTAGTCTACCAGTTCTCCAAATATATTAGCCTACTTCACTTCATGAAATTCATAGTTTTTATTTTTTTTCAAACCTTCTTAAAAAAAAAAAAATCTTAAGCCTTATATTTTATGATTTGTCCCAAATTATTCTCTACTTAACAGTTTTCCTTAGAGGATGGAGCTATATATAAAATGATCACCATTTTAGTTATTTTGTCTAGTCCTTTTCTGCAAAGAAAAAAAAAATCACAAAAAAAAATTGCAAAGCATGGTCTGTGGCCTTAACTGTTTGATATCATATTACCAAGAGGAGATCCTACAGGATGCTTTAGAAAAGGTTTCCCTTTTTTCATTCTAACTCAGCCATCTTATATCCTATTCTTATTTCTCTGCTATGTATGCTTTTATTGGGAAGGAATTACTAAATTATATTGGTTAATTAAAAAAAAAAGTTATACATTGACATCTGTGAATCTAAACAATTTCAACTGACGGTTTCTAAACGTATTTTCTACACATACTTACCTAAGATAAGATCTTTTTTCTTGCTTGCTTTTCTCATGTACACAGATGTACCATCATATCCGGTCTTTGATGGAATCGGGTCAATGGTGAAGACAGAAGCAATAAACCTCTTTATCTCTGGCTTTTATGGAAGTGACATCTTTTAAAATATTTTTTTCTCTTGACTTCTTTCATGCTTGGTTGCTGACTGATTTAGGCAATGGGGCACTGTGGGCAATTGAATCCCCCAAAATCTAATATTAAACGAGGAAAGGGAAGGACCTTTGAGGGCAGCAGAATAAGCTGAGAAGTGTTCAAGAAGCACCAATAATTCTTTCTCAGAAAACAAAACAAAACAACAACAAAAAAAGGATTTATGTTTTAGTCTTTTTGGTCTGTGCTGGTTACCGTCTTTCCTTCTTCATGTTACAGCTATTTTATTTTCAAAGATAGTGGCTAATGTTTCTGTATGCTTTTGATTTGGTTTGTAGAAACACACTGAAGAGCCACTTTTATTTTTTTTTGTTGTAGATCTAGTGCTATTTAAGAATATTATTGTGCCTTGGACAGACAGAATGGAAGTGTAACATTTTTAAATGACAATAAAAATTCTAAGAGACGTCAATTAAAATCATACACATCCTGCAGTGAGTAGCATAAACCCCATTTTTAGTTTACTCATAGACCTGCAAACATTGCTTTAGCTTATTGCTGAAGTCTTGCTGTCTCCCCACAATGCCACTACTCTAGATGCACTGACAGCATAACACAGTAAGGAATCTGTTCACATCTTTGGTATGTTCTTTAAATTTTATCAGTTGAATTTTTGTAGTTAGGTTTTTCAAGCGAATATGATATAGCCAGCATGGGGATGAGAATACACATGCCCATCATTTCATATTGAGTTTTGGCATTATGAAAGCTTCTCATTTTTATATCACTTTTAAAGGCACTTCTATGCAGAAAAAAAAAAATCCAAACAACTGAGTGCAAAAGCCTCCAATTGCTCTGATTAGCCTTGTAACAAAAGCAGTGTTTCATCTCCATTTATCCATTTCATGTTGAAGACTTTTTCTTATGTGCTTTCCCTAGTAGCATTGTGCCTGAATAACTGAAGATGTCTCTACATTTCCAGTTTTACTGGAAAGATATTATTAGGACAGCTCATTGCACTTAAGCATTTTCATAGGACTCACTTACAGAATTGCTGTAGAGACACTTTTTTTTCTTTTTTTTTCTTTTTTTTTTCATTTTTTCCTAATATCTTCAGGGCTAGTCACAGTAGTATGGAAATCATTATTGTGGAATTAATGGCTCTATTTCTCCCTTGATTTCTTGCAAATCAAGGTCTATGTTTAGCCCATTCTATAGGTTTATTTTTATGTTAATGTCTAAAATGTGATAACATTTTAAAATGATAGCAATGATTGCTACAACAAGCATTTCCTCTTTGATGAGAAGAGTAGTGTAGCAGATCAGGACAAGTATTTCCTGCAGGCACCAAAGCACATATTTTCTGACATGTCAAGACTGTAATGTAAAGTAGCCTGGTGTTAACTGAAGTTTTCCAGCAGATAATTTCTCTCTGTGTCCCTGGCACAGAGCGCACAGACACCTCCAGTGTTGCTTGCTATAGTCCCTGTGAAATCATCTGTGGAAGAGGGAACATTTGAAGACTTTCAATGAAACTCCATCCTGTTATAAGCCCAAGAGTACTGAATGTGTTTCTTGGCAGGTCAACCTGAGCCTTTTCAGGGAGAACCATATTGGAAGGACAGTCAGTGTTTATACTCCCCTTCGCCCTGAAAATAATAAATATTAATGTGTATTTTCGGTCTCCACAGTAAGTTCTGTTGATTGGTAACATAAGTGAGAAGTATCCCATTCCAAATGTGTACAAACAGAAGCTTTGTTTTAATTTTTACTATCATATTTGCCTGTACCAGCACTTTCTTGGAGCAAAAGCATCCTTTCTTGTACATATATCTTCATGGACAACAAGAAAATCCTGGAGAGCCATTTGTCACATTGGACGTGTCGGAGAGATTGTGTCTGGGAGATAACTAATTCTAGTATAAAAACTCTCTGAGACCTACCATAGAGAGGCATGACTTCTCAGCTTCTGATGAATAATTAAATCTAGAACTCTTGGGTTGTGAAAAGTAGATGTTTTTCTCTTGCTCTCAAGTACAGCCCTTCTTACCTTTTAGGTAGTTGATCTTGCTCTGGGAGAAAAGCCTCCTCTCCATCTTCTAGCAGGTTTTGTTCATGGATTTCTCTGAATGCTGTGAGCTCACAGTTGTGACTGTCTTGCATGGAGAGAGCATGTAAGGGGCTTGGTGCTCTTCTACCTCTGTCCATCAAAGGAAAAGATTTCTTGAGGGCCACCTGGTTCACATGAGCCATGCTCTGAGCATGTAGGTGCTGTATTTCTGCATGCCAAAGAAGTATAGTTAAGCATTGCAGCAGATGTTTTATGGTAGTTCTGTAATTAGCACTCTGCACTATTATGCCAGAGGCACAGATTTGATCTCTTGCTCTCTGAGCTGGCAGGGGATGGGGACACTGCCTAAGCAATGTGCAAAACCCGACATGGGCAGGGAAGAGGAATATTTTCCATCACTCTGCAGTGGTCCGTACAGCTAATGAGGCTAGTGGTTTGTGCTCTTATGCCTTTCATTTAAGGATCTCCAAGTGTTTTACAAACATTAAGTAAGACATGCTGTACCCAGGTGAATTAGGCAGTATGTGCTACAAAGGGATCTCTTTGCCACTTATCCCTGGGCCATAACACAGTGGCTGTCCAGCAATACAGGACAGTAGTACTCAATATTTTAGAACAGTCAGTAAACAATATAGTTTTTAATTAAAATCATGGGGAATATTAAGGTAGACAGAATGCAGAGGTAGTTGTACTTTGCCAGTGCGCTTGAGCCAACATCTATTATGAAGATAAATTGGTGGGTTCCTTAGTCTGAATGCATGTCTCCCATCAGCACCAGCCCCTCCCTGCCCCTGGCATGATGATAGGTCATTGGCTTCGTAATTCAGTGGGAAAAGTGCTCCTTACTGACTGATCAGAAGCCTACAGGCTGACATAGTGAACTTCAAAAGAGCCGGATAAATGATCTGAGCCTTCACCGTTCTGAATAAGGCTTGCATCAACGAATGAGGGTTACGATCTTAGTGCTGCAGCCATCAGAGCAAGCTTCCAGCTCCATTTAGCAGCTCCTAGCAGCACTCCTTGTACATTCTGGTGAATTCAGTCAGCTTTCCCTACTGTTTCCTCAGACTATTTGATCATACAATATAGTTCACATGCTCAAATTAGCAGTCTTTTCATCCCAAATGTTCAGTAATATTTCCTTGATAAATACTGAAGACTCAAAAGGCATTTGTTAAACTTGCTAAACTATAAGTGGTGTGTGTAGGTTTTTGTTTTCCTATTTATTTGATTTATTACCTTCTTCTCTCATCTCTTACATGTCTATCTTCATTTCTTCCTCAGCTCTGTTTCTCTTCTCTTCTGTAGATTGTTTTGTTGCCATTTATGGTGCTTTTCTTTAACATCAGGGCCAAAAGTTTCCAGTCATTTGATGAGATCAGAGATATTGCTTTAATTTGGGACCAGTGCAGACTCTCATATAATGTATCATTCTTACTAAATTTTTAACAGTTTTTTTGTGACTGCTAGCCTTTAGGTAAATGTATATGTTGAACTGTTTGACGATTCATGTTTTTTAAGCTGTGCTATATTTTTGCAACTAGTTTCATAACCTTCTTGTCTCTTGATGCTCAGGGTAGCACCCTACATGACACTTGCGCAGAGAGATGTTCACTTTTCTGTCATTACTATGTGGATACAAATGACAGTGTTAATTCTTTGTTGATCTGTGTTGTTCAACAAGTGCAACAGCTGCAAGTATTGGTATTTCCATCCCAAATGCTTGCAATTCAACACAAACTGAAGCTTGAAAAGCTCCTGTATTGTCATTGCTTTATTTAGCTAAGTTGTTGCCTAGTTTTGCAGAAACAATCAGCAATCACAGGACTTTGCAGCATTTGAGCCTGGTAACTCTGGATACCAATGACAAATGTAGCCATTCAGCACAGCACATCAGAATCGTATTACCATTGGCCAGCACCAAATTTTCCTCTTGCGTGTACACAGCCTGGTTAGGTGATCCAAATTGTCCATGCTTGGTTTGTTTTGATTATCATATGAACTAATATCAGGCTCGCTTTCTTATGAAATAGCCTTGTTGTCTTCAGTGTGACATGATGATGCTACAGCCTTTCCTTTCTTTGGCGCCTAGCTTACTAGCATCGTGGTCTGGTGGAAAGAGAACACAGATGCTCTCTTTGCACATGGATGATTTGGGAATAACTCCACTGGAACCTCATGTCAGTTTTTCCAGATCACATCAACAATTGTACCAACAGCAAGAGTTCCTCTGCCAGATTCCTCTGCAGAAAAAATGTCATTGTGACACTTCAACCTTTCTTTTCTGTAGGTTTGCACTCATCTGAGGAGATAGGAGATATTATTGTCTCTTTTTTCTAACCCCTCCTCTGTGTTATCATAGTTATTTTTTTTTTTCATCAGGGGACATGACACTGTAATAGCAGAGTGCCAGAATATTTGTATTCTGCAATTCAGACCTTTCTCAGGAATACAGGTTTTTCTCAGGAATATAGATACAATCACCTGGTAAATATTCTTGCCATACTCTCACAATAAACAAAGAAATAAATCTTTCTCCCCGTCTGAATGCAGCCATTTTTTTTTTCTCTACTCTTGTTTTCCATGTTGATTTTATCAAAACAGCTGAAGTATAAAATCTGAAACTGTTCATTAAGATATGGTGACACAAAATGTGTAGATGACCGTATCTAAAGCATTAATCTTTTTTGCAATCCCCAATGAAAAGTATTAGTCTAAAAATGTATGACTTGTTTGTGTCTATCCATTGTTCAGTTGCAGGAGAGATTCTGCTCTGTAGGGACAGTATTTGCTCTTCTTTTTTGCCGTATGTATCAATTCACAATGGTTTGGCCAAACTTAAATGAAACGGAAGTGTTTGTAGCTTTTTCTTTTTTTCCTCCATCATCATGACACACTTTGGTTGGTAAGCATTGGCCACTGATACATGGATTGTTACCAATGTACCGTACAAATGCTTCTGCAAAGGAGTTGGCTAGGGGAGCTAGGAAAGGCCTTTTCCCGTGGATAATGCATCTTTTTAGTGAAGAGACAGCTATTGCCATGGTTGGAGTCTTTCAATTCAGGAGAACTGCCAATCTTTGTTGTTGTTTCGAAGGAGATAAGGTGTATCCCATGCTTCTAAGGTCATATTCAGCTTTGCAGGGTCTGCTCAGTGCCAAGGCGAGCAAGCAGCTGCTTGCTGGCTGCCTGGCAGAGATCTGTCCTGCAGGTAGGCTGCGTGCTGCTCTCATTTCAGGCCTAAAGATCAAGCAGATATTTTTGGGTTTCTGGTAGCAATAGATTAGTATCAAAGACTACTGTACTACCTGATGAGAACAAATGGCAAGACTCCTTGTCAATACATAGAGAAGTTCAATACATTGACCTATAAAACTCAGGGCTCTCACGGGTGCTGCTGTAGAAAAGTGGGCCATGTTCCATAGGGATAAATCAGAGCCATTATGTTACAGAATGAGACTGATTTTTAATACATACATATTTAATGTTCAATTGGTACCATTTTTGGAGAGCTCTAAAGAAAGCTGCTGCCAATATCGCTGACTTGTTGAAAAACGCCTTTCTTAAGGTAACACAAAAAAGAAAGAGAAGGAAGGGTTAAACAGTATAAAATGCAATTTCTATTTCTTCTTTCAAGTTACCCATCTATTTGATTTCTCTCATGTTATTCTTTCACTTCCTTCCATGTTTATTTATATCTGGCTTAGAAGCCAGAGCTTCGGTGTTCTGGGCACTGCACAAACACAGAACAAAGGCAGAGCCCCTGTGACAGAGGCTTTGCTTTTTTCATCTATTTACTGTAGCCTGTTTTGGAAAGGCTGCCTTTTGACAACTAAAGACAAAATGTGTGTGCACCTGGAAATTAAATGAAAACTTAGGTTTCCCCTCCCTGTTCCATCTCAGCCCCCACCAAAACAATTTGTTTTAACTCAGGTTGTGAAGAGAACAAACTTGCCTGGCGTCTCTCAAATTCAATTATACAAGGCATTTCATTCTCTTGTTTGCTTTGAGAAGGAAATAATTAGCAGACATTCCTGTTTTCCACATGGATCTTGGTATTCTGCAAAGAAGATGACATTATACCTAGGTAAACAGCAAAGTGATTATCAAAACAAAGTCAAATAAAACAAAGGAGACTTTGCTTTCAGAAACTTGTGGTACTCTGCAGTATTCATGTGTAACTGAATCTTTTCTTCTCAGACTAATTTCTATTATTGTACAAGAGGCTAAATATAGACTAATCGAAGTAGCCTTAGATCTAGTAATTTATTTACAATAATTTTCTTCTGCTAATTCCCTTGTGCCTGCATTTGGTTTAATTTGTACTACAGCAGCCTGCATGTAGAAAAATAAATTTAATTATTTTTTGTTAGGGAGCCTTATTTTACAAGATGCTTTGTTTCTTCAACAACTACCCTCCTATTCCTAGGTTCAGAATGATTTGAGTTTCAACTAGTTATTTAGAGACATCTGATAAAGAAATTTCATCTCTGTGGGTGCTGGCTGGCAATGAAGAGAACCATAGGTTTCAATAGAGACTAATCTTAACTCAGGAGGGAAATTCAGGAGGGGAAAAGCAATCTGCTCTTTGGTGACAGATCACTGACAATTTACTTCCACCAGCCACCTCTTTCTTCCTGCCTAAACTGACAGAGTGCCATAGAAGAAAAAGCCCTTTGTGCCTGCGTGCAGAAAGTGACTGTCATCACCATTAGGAATGGTATTTTACATAGGGCTTGTAAAGATCAGCAATTACTTCATCCTTCCTGCCTCGTCTTTGTGTTGGTTTCTCTTCGTGCCACAACCGGCTGAGGTTAGGCCCATAGGCCATCTGCTTCCCTGCTATGCAAGCACCTCTAATAGCTTGCCTCTTACTCCAGCTCCTCAGCTCTAGTCGTCTTCCCAAACCCGCGCGAGAGAACAACGTTCTCTTCTCTCCCAGCAGGCTGGGCCAAGATTTGTGACTGTTTTTGACTTAGAGCAATAGTTTGAGGGTAAGGGGCAGCTGCAGCTTCAGCCCCCAGGAAGTCTTGCTGAGAAGACAGAGTAGGTGCGTGAGAGAAGTGAATGGATGGATTTGGCAGTGATAGACGAGAGAGGAAAAGGATGGGTGTATTAAGGACCGTTGTGAATGGAGGTAGAGGAGAGGAAGTTGAATGGCAAAGGTGGTGATCTAAAAGACAATTTGGAAATCTGTGATTTCAACATGTAATTTTGTCCTAAAATGAGAGACAAAAAAAAAATCAAAATGCTTCTTAGAGTAGAAAGTTCTGAAGAAAAAAAAAAATAACTTCGGAAAGTATTTAATGTTGAGTCCTGACACGACACTTGTGCCCAGCTGAGTGGGACAATGACTTGTGGAAATGAAATTCAGCTCTTTGTTTCCTTTGGCATGGGTTCCAGCTCAAGCCACATCCTCCATCAGGCCCTGGACTTTTTTTTTTTTTTTTTTTTTCCTCAGAAGGTGTGTTTGAAGGTTTATTTGGAGGGGGTTCTGCCATGCATAAATGTAGATGGAGGAACCTACAGGGAACAGGTGAGCTCTGGAAGTACTGCGTTGCTACTCCCACAGCATCATGGCATCTCACAGAATAGTGGTGATCCAGCCCAGAAAGGAGTGCCTTGCTGTAGTTTAAAAAGACATGTCTGTTTTGTTTCCTATCAAGTGGCATCCTACCTCCTTCCTTCCTGGAAAGGAAAATACAAAACACTGGCATAAAAGATATTTTCCCATTGTAAAGCACTGTGGTTAGGCAAGACATTTCAATTTTCATTGAATAGGCTTGTCAGAATGAAATTCCCAGCCCCTTCCAGTCAGTGTGACTCAGACAAGTGAGATGAATAGGGGTGAGTCAGGGAGTCTATGAACAGGCAGTGAGTGAAGATTGATGTGACGTAGATATCTCTGGTGGGTGAAACAGGTGTAAAATGACTTTGCATGGACAAAGTTCGCTGTGAAAAGTTTATGGCCAAGTAATAGGACGAACTGATTTCTGTAAAAGAAAGGATTGTCCTTATGCCCGGTTGTTGAGGATTGTGACTGCTTGCATTTTTAAGTAGCTCCATTCCACATGTCACAGCTATTTTTTCTTTTAATCCTGCTGAGTTTAGAGTTAATTAGCTTGTCTAGATGCAAGAGCCAGATCTCCGGTTTATGTAGAACAGAAGCCTGTGTACCATTTCTACTTTCCTTGTTTAGAAGAAATCATTTCATTTGTATTAAAAAAAAAAGGAAAAAAAATGTTCATAACCATCATGTATTTAGAAAACTAGCAGATGGATAGCTTCTTAGTTACTACAGTTCATAACATTAAAATGGATTTTATCAGGTTCTGTATATTGAAAATAGGAGATACTAAATAACTCAGATTACCATAAGAATTTAACAAGAATTATGTTTAGAAAGAAGTGCATTGTGTAGCCAACACATAGGAATCCCTTAAACTCACCTTTTGGTGCAATTGCCTTAGGTGAGAATCCTGGGATCTTAACCCCACAATCAGGCTCTTTTTATCTACAAGAATTTTGGTGATGAAAATGGAGAATTTCTATTTTTTTTTCCTCCCACTATTATACCAAATGATTTCTATGCTGTTGTTTTTTAATCTTGTTTTTCTTGCATTTCTTTCTGCCCTGCATATACTGCATGCTGCATGCAGTGTATGGCATTTATCTTAATCCTTTTTAAATCATTTTAGTAATTGTCCTTTTAAATGTTTTTCTTGTTGTTTTAATTTCTCCAGAATACTTTGATGGTGATGTCCATGTTTTTAACTAGTGGTTTCCATGGAGATATTTGATTTCGGTCTCTTAGAAATTTTCCGAATCTTTCCTGCTAATGTGTAAGATAAATGTGACTCTCTTAAAAGTGGTTCAGCAGATTACTTAATTTTTAAGAACATTTTGCATAATTAATTACTGCTTACATTTATAAAGGACAATGGCTCACTCTTTGCAGCATAGACTTTGCTGTTCCTCCTAGACTTTGGAGGAGGAGAGAGAACATTCTAAACACTCTCATAACCAGTACAGTTCCTTCACTAGAGAATAATGGCAAAACAAACAAAAAGGACTTGAAAGAACTTAGGTCTGTTCAGTACATACTAAGAACATGAGGAAATCATCATAGCTCCCTTTGGTCTTAAATATGTTTTCACTGCCTGCACAGAAATGCGTAATTCTTAGTTGAAAAACATCTTCTATGCTAAATGTTGGTGTCTCCTGGAACACCACACTGAGGACTTACCTGTACTGTCACAGGTGGTTGTGGGTGAGGTAGCTCCAGAGCCAGAAGAGACGCCAACTAACTCCAGAGTCAGAGAGCATTACCATATCTCCTGTCTCATGTCCAGAGGTGAAGTAGCTATGTTTCTTCATTTAGGAAACTTCCGAGTGCATGGGGCACTTGCTACTGCAGTTGAACTTGATGTGGTATTTCCAGCCCTAGCCTAGGGGTTACTGGCTTCAGATGGTGCTAACTTAAAAGTCCTCACATGGCACTTTGCTATATATGTTAACACAGAAGACGACTTGAAACTTCTAAGGCACAGGAATTTATTTTTTTTGACTGCAAAGCTTTTGGATTTACTCACTTGCCTTTTCCCTGTGCTTTCTATCTCTAGCACCAAGTAAAACAAAGAGCAGCGACTGTTTCTCAGAGAATGTTAGCTCTATGTCTAACCTAAGAGGCCAAAAGATAGAGACTGATTTTTCACTCCCAGTCAACAGCGGACAGACTTAAAGACTTGTAGTTCCAAGTCCCTTGTTTCCTAATTGACTTGTGATTTTGGGCAAAATGCTACGCTCTCCATTCTAAGTTTTCAGTCTGCAAAAATGAGGAGAGTCCCGACCTGCTTTTTAAATCTTGTATGATTCTTCTTTTTAAGAGTATGACTGTTTTTCTTATGAGCTCTCACTGTTTATTGCAAGTAACAATGAGTCTCATGATATTTCATATTTTCTTTCTCTCTTAACATCTCAGCTCTCACAGACACATGACTGTATTAAAATTTCAACTTTAGCTGAAATAAGTTTCTAGCTCTTGTGATTGTATAGAAAGAAATATTTCATAAAGTTACTCCCTGAAGACTAAAACTAGGACAGAAGCAAGAAGGACACAAAATATGTTACTTCTTAAAATAAATAATACTTTGGAGTCTAAGCCATGATTTCTGAGTGCCTGGCAGCATTGTACTCATGAGTAAGAAGGTGGGACTGTAAGTGTTGAACATGTACAGACGGGTTAACAATTAGAGAATTGTCATCTGTTTGGTTCAGAAATGTTTCTTGTTGAGAGAGCATAACTAAACAAACTTCCAAACAAGAGAAGAAAACATTAAGAATCCTTTTTTTCCTCTTTCTCTCTACTTGACATACTGCATCAGGGAGATTAGATGCAAAATTTTCACCCCCTTTTTTGTTTCATTCTTTCTCTTCTTTTGCTCTTACTAGCATTTGTAAGTTAATAGTCCTGGTACACAGTTGATACTTAAAATTTTGACACAGAGAACTATAATTTTAAAACTGCATTCATATGTTCAGGGTGGCCTTGGTAACCTTATAAACAGAGGAATTCACTTGCACCTTTAATGGGGGTGCCAAAGCAGTAGCTATAGCAATGAGAACTCTGTTCGTTTCTTAGCAAACTATTTTTTTATTTTTCCTTTTCTTTAACAATCTTTTGCATGGACTAAATCTAATGTGGTTTTAGGTGATAACACATAAAAGATGTCTCGACTCACTCTACATTTTAAATCAGCTCTACACAATGTCAATGTGACAACAAAAAATTCCTTACCCGAAATGCTAGAGAGTAAAGCAAATAAGAATAAGAAATATTTAATACATCAAGCTAAAAAAAATCATCTTCTGAATACATCATTAAAAAAAAGAAAAGAAAAGGAGTACAAATGCTTTGCAGCATTGCCTTTTAAGCATTTAAATTAAGGGCACAAATCCCAATACGGAATGAATTGAACATGTACCCGCTGAAATCAATGGAGCTACACAGATTTAAGGCAATTTTGTGTTTGGCCCTCCACTGGAAATGCTAGATTAAGCTGGAACTTGAGATCAGTTCATTTCAAAGCATGTCTTTCACTTGGGAAATATAGATTTAGATTTAGATGACCCTAAAAAGTCTGAAATACTCCCCAAAATATGATTTGTGGAAGCAAAAAAAAAAAAAAAAAGCATCTTTATATCTTGGTGCTGCTTTTGCCTGGAAAGATATACATGAAGTAGTTTTCAAAATGACTGAAGCAAATCTGACAATTTATCATAATTGAAAGTGTCTTAGGAAAATGTCTTGGAGGCTCAATTTCCTTCTGAGAAAGGGAATGTCACTGTTGTCACTGACCTGTAGCTGTAAGAGGCACATGATCAAGACTTATTAATTACAACATTAAATGCCAAATATATGAGATACCACAGACATTTTATTGGATGCGGAAACTAATCAACTTGGTACTGAAGTAATTCAATTCTGTGCAGGTTTATTATGCAAGCACTTTAAAGCTCAAGGAATGACGGCTGATATATTTGAGGGAAAACTTAGAGAGACAGCAATAGTTCTTTTTAATTCCATTTACCGTATTGAATAAAAGTGATGTACAACTTTCCTTTCTGGTCTTGAAGTGATTTGTCTCATACTTAATTATCACTTAAGTACCAATGGCCGGAATAGAAAAATAACAATCATTTGGAAAAACACGGTCACATTTCGAGTACTTTGGCTCTGCGGGACCCCGAGTGACTCGACTGCAGTGTGAAGACACCTCCACTACCTTTAAGTTAGTATGTACAGCATCCCAGAGCTCAGTGTGCAGCATGCCCCCTCCATGCCTTCACAGGCAACACTTGCCCTGCTTTCATCTCTGCCGGAGGCTCTCCCCAACCTGGTTGTGTGAGGCTGAGTGGAGTTGTAAATGGTGAGCTAAGCTTGCCTTGGAAGAAAGTGCATACGTTATTTTGTCTCCTTGCCTCTTATTTTTGCCCAAGATCAATGCTGAGTGAACCCATTGGCCTGGCAAGCTGGAGCACCCTGGTCGGCTGGAATCCCAGTTCCTAGAGACTGTGATGGAGCACGCGGCATAACATTACTCACAAATAGGGAAGACCTGTCAGATTAACCCCTTGTGTAAGGATGAAGGAAACAAGAAGACAAACAACCATTACAGTAGCACAGGATTCTTGGTGGCAGACTTTTGTTTGATAGAAATGTGAGGCATATTTGAGAAATATTATGCGATATGACAAGTGAAGACAAGAACCTTTGTGATCTTGAAGTGACTATGTGGAAACTAGATGGTCTCTTCACAGATGACATATCATCTCTACGTCAGGATATTATGGTCTTAGAATAGATTTAATACAATTGGTGCTTCATCAGTTCTCAGACACTGGAAAGCCATGATTTAAATCAGTTAAAACATATTTTATTTATACTTCAAGTTTGAAACAAGATATGTCCTTGTCTTGGGAGACAAACTTAGCAGGAAAAATTGCATTTTCTTAGTCTTCAAGCCACTTGTGACCAAGGCTAAATTTTATGCAGATTTGTTTTATGAATTTTGCTTTCGAGTTTGAAATGCAGGCTTCATTTCTATTTACTTTACCAAAGTTAAGTCATTCAGGAGTGAAATGATTCAACTACTACAACAAAGACTTTTTGGGGTCTTCTTTAGAGTAACTTGAAAATACCCTCTTGTTATTTCGGTAGCATAGTAGTAGAGAGACTGATGTACTATTATTTTTTGTAATGCTGTAGTGAGCCTACAGCTCCCCAAAAAATCAAAATTTGTTTCCTGTTTTTCCTGTATTATGTCAACTCTATTAAGTAGAACAACTCTCTTAAATAGAGTATCCATTTGTATGCTGCCCAATGTTTTTCTAAAACAAAGATTTGTAATGTCTGTTTTTACTATTTTCACTGTTTTCAAACTGGTTTGAATCTTAGCATCTCTTAGAACATTTGCACGCTTGCCTGTTTTTAGAATGGGTTCCTTACTCATTGCTTTTGTTACCATCTGAAAAATCTACTTATAGATACAGTAAGAGTTGCAAATGAAGACAAATATGCACAGAACCATTTATAGTTGCATAATATCTTTGTGAGACTTAAGTCAAATTCTCACAAAAAATAACAATGTTAGAGAAAAGTGTGATTTCTAACCCATTTTGTATGTCATTTAACCAGAGCATATACAGAAGAAGCACTAGCATAATTTGATAAGCTTTTCACCTGTAGTTAGCGTGATAAATGCAATGATACCAACTAAATTCTGAGTTGGAGTTTGAGGCAGTGTGTATGCCCACAGGGGTATTTCTGCTACTCATTCCTAATGGAGTTTCACTTAGATAAGGCAAATGATGGCATCCTCGTAGGGTGCCCTCTGGGGAGAAATAGCAATGAAATCTGCAATAGATTTAATGTGGCTTGGCTATTCTCTGACCAGCAAGTTATTTTGCCAGTTGGCTATGGGTAGGGGCAAAGGGTACATTGAGCTTCTTTACTATCACTCTTGAGTTTTTATTACCTTAACATTACGCAGTTGGCAGAGCTTGGGCTGCAAATGACCCTCTGAATGTATGAAAATGCAGAGCTGAATAATAATGACTAAAGCTGACACAACTAGAAATATAAACAATCTTTCATTAAAACTGGGTGAAAAAAATGTATTCCCAAATGCCTTTTCAGTATTGATAATTTAATTTGTCAGTATTAAATGTACTGTTATCCCCAAGATATTTCTATTTGGATATGTAACATTTAAATGTTTTTTTATGTAATGTCTCTTTCTTGCTAACAAACTGCAGATGATCCTACCAACAATCTCATTCTTATCCAGCGTCTGTCTTGTGGTTTACTATAGCAGTTTGGAATGCAACACAGGTGGTTCTTAAGCAGGAAATTTCCTTGAAATCCTCTGTTTCAGTATTGTATTGTGCCCCAGGCATACTACAGGTACACAAAAAAAATCTTTTTTTTTCAAAATCAAGCAGAAGGGAACTTGAAGGGCTCTGGCACTAGTGAGGACACAAGGTACCACATTACTGTGTGAGTTGCACCAGTGTCCAGGTCCTCCATTCAGGAGGAATACTTTCAAACAACTGCACAGGTATGCCGTTCTGGAAATATCTACTTCTTTTTTTTTTCCTTTTCTCACATCAAGAAAGAGAGATGAAAAAAATCAGGAAGGTGACAAGTTCTAGTATCACTCACAGATTTTCAAGCAAGATAAAGCTATTCATGATATTAGCACGGAGCAGTATTGCTGTAGAAATGTTTGAGTGCAGCAGATTTTGAGAGAATTTAATCTCTTCAGAAATCTTCAGCAATAATTTTTTTCAGATTCCAATCATCAGCAACTAATACATAAATTACAAATAAATTTTCATGATGGAGAGAGATAGGTCATCTATCTAAGGAGTACAAGACAATCTCCCTCTGTAAGACCAGAGCCAGAACAATTAAGCAGAGATTTGTTTCATAAAACATTAGTGTCTCGTTTTAAATGGAAATGAAATTGCTTCTGATTCATACTGGTGAAGTTTTGAACAGGTTTGTGCCCATTTGCTTACCTGGTTTACCAGAGGTGCATTTCTCCTCTGGGCCAAATGTTGTAGTCTCTGTAAAACAAAGGTAATACAAAGGTTACTACACAACTAGGCACTAACACAAGCTACTTCCTTGAGGCCAAATTCTACCCACAGCTTCTTGAATGCAAATCACTGGCATTACACATGGGTAACTGAAAGCTGAATTTACCCTTGAGTGCTCAGTTCTGTTAAAATTATTTTTCAGCTTGCCTGCTGATGGGTTAGAAATCATCCAGCCCCAGTAGTATATCTACCTTTTATTCAGCATTCCCTTCACAAATGTAGTGTAAGGGTTGCTTATAAATATACATGCTTTAGTTTACCATTGCAGTTGAAATTCACTGCTTTACATACTACAGGTATAGTGAAAGCATTATCTGAAAGCTCATAATTAACCATTTCTTTTGTTCAGAGTATGCAAAACAAGATCAATTTTTAGATAAGATGTTGTATCCAAGTTGTTTTCAGCAATTTTTCAAACTAGAGTGACTGGTTTATGGCAGAGCTATACTAGTCAACACTCCTGATCATCATTATTATCACCAATGCATTTAATGTCTTGTTCATCAGATCCAATCCTGCCTTGCTCTAAGCACAAATAATTCAACTCCCCAGTGTAAATCCTTTCTAATTAGGTTATTTTTGTCTTTTAATCTCTTACTCTGAGAGCCACTAATGATTTTGAATTGAGACACATATAATTTGTAATAATTTAACCTGTTTGGATTTAAGACCTTGTGCAGTAAATGACAAAAATAGCGATAATTTTGCTTACATTAAACTATACCTAATCTGATGCTTAGGGTCCATCTGCAAAGTCGATCATGCTTCACATAACTGAATAAAAATAACTCACAAACCAAAAAGCCTCAGAGGCTTAGATGATAAAGCTATAGTATGTTCATATGTTCATTAATTACTGCTGTACCAAATACCAACCTTTGTTTTATATTCTTGTTGGTTTTAATGGTAGCTTCAGCCTGATTGTCCATGAAAAAGTGCCTCAGATTATTAGGAATATCTTGAGTCAAAGCTTTCAGGATTCATTGTTAAATGCAGGCAGCACTGAAAAAGCTGCTCTGTGTGTACCTGGTTTGATTAATGATGCAAAAATTTGTTTTAGTGTTTAGTTTCAGTCAGATATCAGAGTATCATCACTATATTAGACTCTAGTTGGCAATCATAGTAGAAAGGCCAATGATTTAATTAATCTTCAAGGTCCTATCACATCAGGTTGTGAGATGCTCCTCTACCATGTGCAATATACATATCACAGTCTCTAGATTGCCGAGTTTAAAATTTCTGTACATTTGTCATCTACTTCAGAAAGCTTTGTCGAACCACTTTTTGTATTTATTGCCAACCCATAGATTTAAATGGAAAACTATACATGTTTTGACAAACTCTAGAGAGTAGTTGTCAGTGAAAAAACATATCTTCCTTATTGAGATATATTTGTTTACTCAGCAATCTCTCTAGAATCCAGGGGGGTATGCTACGCTTCACATCATTTCTTCCTGTTGATCCGAAGTATTAGTGCTGCCAGCAGTTGCTCTTTTTGCTGCCCCTTGAATCCGGACATTAACTTTTCTACAAGAAGATTCTGCAGTGCACTGTATTTTAACTTACTTCTGGTGTATATGTGGTCTTTTACTGCATCACAAAGGGGATGTCTATTAGCCAACTGTTCACTGTAAAATAGAGGCTTTTGTCAAAGCCGAGTAAATATGCTGAATGTTAACGATCATTTACTAAAATGAGTTGTAGGAGGATTGTTATAACAGTGACTAATTCAGCCAACAATCACCAATGATGGTTTCATTAAAACTCTGGTTACATTTAAGTGTTTTTTTTTGTTGTTGTTGTTGTTATTGTTGTTGCAGTAAGTGCAACAAAAGAAAATGAAGTTTCAAGTATTTTTGGTTTGTTTAGTCATCCAACCACTTTTTCTCTATACAGCCAAATACATGCTCATGAAACGCTGAGAGCAATTAAGGATGCCAGTTCACATAAAATAGCACTTTAACATATGTTCAATCCCACTAGACTTCAAGTCAAGCATGTATTGAGAGCACAATGTTTTGGGAAGAATGAGCAGTTGTCTGTTGTAGTTGCCCTGTGACTTGCTGGAAAGGGTGATTTTTACACTCCAGTCGAGTAGTCTGGATGAATATAGAGCAACAAAAGAAAAATGTATCTAGAGAAATTAACTTACTTATGCCTATCCCTGGGGAATCCTGTAGACTTCTGACCAACATAGTTGTGAAAATCTCAGATAGTTAGAAAACAAACACTTTCAAAATAGGCATATGCAGGTTTATATAATTACACTATTTGCAAAAAAAGAGTTTTTAATGTAAAGGGAAATATTCCTAAAAAACACTTTTTTTTTTTTTTTTTTTTTTGCTATTACAAGGTTATTGGGTCTTGACCTGGATTGACCTTTGACCTGGATGGACCTGATTGATTGATTGTTGTCTTAACCTGGCTGACACTCCAGAGTGCTGTGCTGCCATTCAGAGGGACCTAAACGGATTGGAGAGTTGGGCAGAGTCGAACCTCATAAGGTTCAACAAGGACAAATGCAGGGTCCTGCACCTGTGGAGGAGTAACTCCAGGCACCAGTACAGATTAGAGGTTGACCCACTGGAAAGCAGCTCCACAGAGAGGGATTTGGGAGTCCTGGTTGACAACAAGTTAACCCTGAGGCAGCAGTGTGCCCTTGTGGCCAAGAAGGCCAATGGGATCCTGGCCTGCATCAGGATGAGCGTTGCCAGCAGGTTGAGGGAGGGGATCTCTCTCAGCTCTGGTGAGGCCGCTCCTGGAGTATTGTGTGCAGTTCTAGGCTCCCCAGTACAAGAGGGATGTGGAGCTTCTAGATAGGGTCCATCATAGAGCAATGAAGGTGATTAAGAGACTGGAGTATCTATCTTATGAGGCTTTCCTCATAAGCAAGCTGGGTCTGTTTAGCCTAGAGAAGATTGAGTGGAGATCTGATCAATATGTTTAAGTACCTTAGGAGGTATGATGGGGCAAAACTCTTCTAGGTGGTGGCTAGTGACAGGACAAGGAGTAATACATGTAAGTTGAAACACAGGAAGTTCTATCTCCATGTGACAAAGAACTTCTTTACTGTGAGGGTGACAGAGCCCTGGAACAGGCTCCCCAGAGAGGTTGTGGAGTCTCCTTCTCTGGAGATCTTCTAAATGCACCTGCATGTGACCCTGTGCCACGTGCTCTGGGTGTCCCTGATTGAGCAGTGGGAGTTGGACTAGATGATCTCTTGCAACTTCAACCATTCTGTGATTCTCTGATTCAGTAAGTAAATTCCAGATGTCAACAATTTCATAAATAGTGAAATAGTGACTATTCCATGCAGCCGTGACTTGCTAGGGGCTGCGGGGCAGTGGGGCCATACAGTCCCTGAAGAGTCCAATAGTAACTCTAGACATAGTCCGATATATATTCCACATCTGACACAAATTTTGAGTTCTTCATGTTTGACAATCTAGAGAAATTGAGCTGTGCTTGTGACATTAACTTATTTTTAGCCCTCATAGTGCTTCTGCATGCTTCAGCAGGGCATGGTGCTTCTCCCATTGCAGCTGGCTTTCCTTTCCATTTCCCTTTTCGTCGTCTGGTTTAGTACTTATGTGTCACAGTGTTTTCTGGAGACAGAAGCCCTCTTAAATGGCAGCTTTTTACCTTCTTGAAAGCTGAAAAGAGGTTTAACTACTGCAGTTTATGCTCAGTCTTTTAAGAAGACTAAAGAAGAAGAAGAAGAAAAGAGCCTAGTTATGAAAGTCTTTTTTTTTTTTTTCCTTTGGAGGTTCTTGCATGTTAATTGTCTGGTTTAATCATTATCCTTGGTCAGAACTTAGTGAATTTGGTTAAAATAAGCAGAAGGCCTTTCTTTACAATGTGAAGAAAGGTAGCTTAAAAAGTAGACCTTAATATTCTAGAGTTCTTTTTTATTAACTTCATAGTCAAGGAAAAAAAAATCTTTTGACTTATGTCAGGATCTTTTGTTCGCTTAATGAATTTTTCAAGATATTAAAAATAATTTGTGCAATGTGATGACTATTAAGCTAGCAGGTGAGGATGGGAGTAGAATATAATTTCAATTAGTATCCCTGTGAAATAAAAAGAGCCCTTCTGAGAGATCAAAAAAAGAAAAAAAATCCTTCATTGATTCAGTAAAGAGCTTTGCCTTGACTGGAAGCTGAGCCATTTGACAGGGCAGGAACAAATCTGCAGAAGAGGGTGTGTGAAGTATGTTGAAGATTGGTGTTTCCATTCAACACTTCAAGCAATGAACCTCTCAAGCTACTGGGCAGCTATACCCCTCACATATGTATGCATGTATATTTTCCTCATCCTTGTAATTTCAGTGCTGTTATGATTACAGACCAAGAGGAGATTAAACCTCAGAGCGCAGCCACAGCCAGCTCTAGGCAGGTTTACTTTGAAAGTGTTAAATGCGTGAAGTGATCTGCAATATATGCAAATGAAAATCTTCTGGAGTTCTGTGCATGCAATGAAAAGAAAATATAGCCTTCTACAGATGGAAAAAGCAAGCTTATTAGGAATTAATAACTGTCTCAGTCCTAGGGAAATAAGCAGAAAGAGTGCATTTAATTCTTACTCTAGCAAAATGTAATTAACGGGAAGGTCAGAGGGCAAGGACAGAGTGTGCAATTAAGTTTTCCTCAGTCTTGCAATACACAGGTAAACACAATGCAAGTTTAATAAGGAACAAATCCTCTGGTACCTAGCACACATTTTTAGAACTCTCATTTACATGAACTCGGTGGGGATCTTCTTTCTTGCTATAGCATGTTTTGCAGTTCTTTATAGAAAATTAAGGAAAACTCTAAAGGCTTCTTCCTCACATCTTTCTTCAGGTTTGCTCTGATCCTCCTACCACTGAAAGTATTACCGTAGTTCATTTTTCCTCCATGTTATTTGAGCTTTAGTGCTAATGCAGATAACGCAAGGCTGTAACAAGACTGTGGCTAACATATGTGAAAGATGTTCTTTGAAGAGATAGTGTAATGAAAACCTATGCTGGTTACTGATAGATACTTTTTTACCTTTCAGGTGTCAGAGTCTCATGATTGGTGATATCGGATCTTTTTCTTAGTTCAAGAAACTTGATTGAGGATATAGTATTTTCATTATACGCCAGCTCATGAAATGTGTAACTGAAACAGATACTTCTAGCCTGGATGCAGTGCTGATCCTGCTTTGATCAGGAGGCTGGAGCAGATGACCTGTCAAGGTCAATTCCAACCTGAATTAATCTATACATCTAAGATTTGCATGTTGTTTGTGTGGATTTTTTTGTTGTTTGTGTTTTGAATTTCTTTTAGGAAAGCAAAACATGTCAACAGAACACTGGATTTCACCAGCTATGTATTTGAGCTCTCCAGAGTGTTCTGGTTTTTATGAATGTCTCTTTACCACCAGTTTACTTTCTTTTGCTTCATTTTCTGTCAAGAGCTTCTAAGCTTCCCCTTGATTAGTACCTTATAGCAAATTGGCCTGACACTTCCATTTCTGCTTTTGCTTTCCAAACTCGCTTTACTCCATGGCACGCAGCCCAGGGAGAAATGTATAAAATGATACAAACCATAACAGAGAGAAGCAGCACCTAGCAATCACTGAAGCAGGATGCAGTGTTACAGAACTAACGCCTGTAAAAGGGATGATACTGTAAACTCTCCTTCCTAGGCAACATCAGCTAAGATTTATGTGAAGGGGCCCTCTAGATTCAGAAACCTCAAGAAGGCAGATTCATACAGTAAATCATATACTAAACTCTAATGACCGACCTCCCCCCTTATACTGTGGCTACCTGTGAATGACAAGCGAGCAGCTTAACTGAAAACGACATAGTCAAAGGAAGGACAAGTGCAAAAATGAGCTTGTTTGTTTGTCTTTCTAGTCATCAGTAGAGGAGGCTCTTGCTATCAATGTTATAGGAATCCATGGGCAGGATTCCTCATAACTCTCATCTATTTTTTTTTTCCCCCAAAGATGTGAATGTGGACTGCAGGTGCTAACAAACATGTCCCGTCCTTCCCACTCCCCCTGGGATAGCCACACTTTCTATTGCATCCAAGCAAGGAGAAATAAACAGCCCTTGCATGAACCAGAGAGGGAGAGCACTGAGGATGTCTGTTCTAGGATGAGCTGTAGTTACTATTTGGGAAGCCACCTGCCGTGGCCTGTCCTTGCAGGGGGCCCTCCTGGTTGACACGTCTGATTAACAAACAGGTAGCCCTGGCACGCAAGGTGCTGTGGGCCTTGTGCAAGATGCAGCTTAGCTGGGACTCCTTCTGGAACGAACTGCTAGTGAGGGAGCTGCAAGGGCTGCAGAAGGTGTGCAGGATAAGACCCTAATTAGGCAACCGCTCTGTAAAGCATTCCTTTCTTTTCTTTTCCCCACTTTAAAGCTCATTTATCCTTTCCACACGTGTCAAAACATGTCAAATATTATGAGCACGATCTCCTGAGATCATTCTAATTCCTGACTCCGTTAATCTTACAGCTCTTTTTATTGAATGATTGTTGTATATTTTATATTCATTTTTTCTCACTCCCTTTCTGTGGTATAACTTGAGGTTATGTTTGTTTTCAGGGATATGACTATATTTTGTCTGACAGAAAATATGTGGTTAGTTTGAAATATCTGTTATTCTGTACTTCTCCCCTTTCTTCTAGAGAAAAATAGGGAGCTAGAAGAAGATGATCATACTGGAATGCTTGCATCGGCAGGGGAAGAGTACAGATATTTTCGTTTTATTGAAGACATCTTACAAAAAAGGATAAGATACCCAGAATGAATCACAAGTAATTTACAGACAAAGTCATGGCAAAATGATTATAAGCTTGAACAATCCTAAAGAAAGTAGTACAGAGAGCTTAGTATTTTGAAATGAATATGAGAAAACATTTTCTTAAACTTGCGGATTTAGTAGGGAGGAAGAGGTATTTTTAATATTCTTTAATATTAATAATCTCCACATACCTGCTCAGAACGAGTGGTGATAGGGGAAATAGCTTTGCCTATACTCTGTGGTGCATATGCTGAGACAGATATTTACAGTTCTTTAGACCTATATTAATTTTACAGAAGAAGCCTTGTTCTCTTTTTCTTTCTCCCCTTTTGTGTTGGCATTTGCAATTTAATATAATCTCTAGGAGAAAACTGAAGCTGCTGCATTTATGTTTTTCCTTATGAAGCTCAGAGCTAAAGAAGAATGATGGTGATAACCTGACTGAGTTTTTAATTTTGTCACAGAAGCAGAACTCGGTTTCAGCCATCTTATTTATAAAATTACCACTGATATTAGGGAAAGTGCTCTCTTCGTAAGGCTTCAGATGTCAATCTAAAATATCCACACGGAAGTGTAGCATACTCCTCCTTATCTAGTTACTCAGTAAATGCATGAATACTTTTCTGCTCGTAATGACGAAGGGGCTTGTGCCAGCTTGTTTTATCAGAAGGAACTGAAGTAGACTTTGGTAGGAGCTTTGCCTGAGCAAGGACTACAGAGTGCAGTCTTAATGAGACTGTCAGCGTATACGAGCTTTCTTCTCTAAAGTCCATGCGCTTTGATACGGCAGTGACTTAAACTCGAGCTACAATTGCTGCCATTGGAGGCTAAGGTGCTGTGGCAGTGTCGGGCCGCTATGGTTGGTTAAGGCTCTGCCTTGCTGCCTACCTGAAGGACTGCTGATGTTTACCCAAATGCAGGGAGAGCAGTGGAGGGGAGGAGGAATAAGGGCTGCAGCCGAGGAAACTTTTCCCTCGCATAAGCACATGCAGCAGCCCTCCTCCAGCCTGAGCAAGGAGCAGGGTGCCCCTACCCAGCATGGTGAGGGCTCTGGGCATGCTGTACAACCGCGCGCTGGCAAGGGCGCGACACTATTAACCAAAGCTGTCTCTCAAATCTCAGCTGACCTTAATACCGAAGCGGAGCTCGCCAGCGAGCCCTGCATCCCTCCGGGCATTGATGAGCTCTTTCCAAATTGACGGGATGTAAGGTTTCAGGCTTCCGGCAGAGTTTGTAATATAGGTATTCTATGTAGAAATTGAAGCAAACAGTATGGGAAGATAAATTTAGGACAGAAAGGTGCATTCCTATTATAGACATTAGGATGTTCTTTCAATCTCTACATTTTTTGAATGTGTGCATATTAATATATATACATATATATATATATATATACAGCTATTGCTATTTCTGACATACATCAAACTCTGGTTTATGCAAATCTCGGCAAAGGTATTAAAAAATGGCTGTTTAAAAATATTAATAGCTGAAGCAGGTATTTGCTTTACCATTCCTCCACCTACTGGAATTGTGCTGAATTGACTGCTCTATCAGCGCTCATTTGAAACGAAAGAAAGGGAAATAGAATTCTTCCCCTACCACACAAGCACTGAGTGATCAATTGAACAATAATTGTGGGGAATGATAGTTCTTAGGAAAAAACAATGACTCATTTTGGATGGGTGGAGGCCAAATACGTCTTTCTATCCAGAAATACACAGTAGGGGTAGCCTTACAGTTAAAAATATCTAAAACATAATCTGTGTGGAGTCAGTATTATAACAGATATTGTCTATGTTTGTCTGTGCATTTTTAACAAAACCATGTGTGCATATATTATCTGCATAACAATGTAGAATTATATTAGAACAGAAAAATATCAATTAAGACTCAGGCTTTCAAAGCCACCACAATGTGAGTAAATAGAGTATGACGTTGTCTGAAAAATTATGATGGGGGAAATGAGCACTGTCACAAATGGACTACATTCAGCTACTTGGGGCTGAAGTTTACAAGATGTGATTTCTTATCACAGAGGAATTGCTTGAGGGGCCTAAACTCCAAGGAGTTTTTCCAATACCACAGTGGAGCTTGTCAGTTCTGCAAGCGACACAGTTCTCCTTCAAGGACACTGGGTGCTCGGGATGTCTAGGAGGCCAGCCTAGTCTGCTCGACAGGAAAAATATATATATATATATATATATATATATATATAAAGAGAGAGAGAGAGAGAGACTACTTTAGGAGGGAGTCTATAGCACCAGCATAGCTCTGTGTTTGCCTGTTTTACAGTTTTTTCCACCTTCAGTGTGCTAATGTAATGCATCCTTTTTCTGAGGGCTATCATAGGATTTCATACAGAACCTGCTATACTGTAAGTTCTGTAAGAAATTCTCTTCAAAAAATAATTCCATGGACAAGAATTTTGCTTGCTTCGTTATGCTCGTACACACACTCCTATATATATATATATATATATATACATATATATATGGGGAATTGTATAAATGCAAATATACGTGTGTGTATGTGTTTATATATACATATATATAAAGAAGAGATAGAGATGAACTGTAGAGATGAATCGTTTGGCAATCCTGCCTGTATGATATCTGTAAGTCATATGTATGCCCATATCTAGCTCCCTCATTTTCTGCTTTTTTAGTTACCAGCTTACAAGTTAGCTGCATCTTAATAGCTGCTAAGTAAGAGTATACTTGTGTTTGCAATTTTCATAGCGCTCTAAGTATGCAAAACCAAAACTTTTTTAGGCCCTGCAAAGGTCTTCTAGTGAAAAATTTCCTCTGTTTTTGAAATTGAAAGGGTGTTTAGGACCTTAGTCACCTTTTACTCTGTCATACCTGCTGTCAGCAACCAGAAAAGCCATCCTTTTAGCAGTGGTTTACTTCCCTTTTCTGCAGATACTGCGTGCATCCAAGAGCAAGACAGAACTCGCTACCCTGACCAACATGACCTCCACTACATGATAGACTTCTGCTAGGTAAAACCAAGCAGCCCATTCATTCTAGACTCCTCAGCTAAGCCTCAATCAAGGAGGTGGTGTGGGGAAGTGTTTTCACCATGACAATCTGTGCACATTGATTTTTTGAATCCTGATAAATGGTAGAGAAATGCAGGTATCTGTATGGGGAGGTGGGCTCTCTCTGCTCAAGTCCTGGAGCAAGCCCCTGGGAGCACATGGTGGTGCATACCTGGCACCCAGATGCTCTGCCTTCCTGCTGTAGGTACTCATCCCCATTTGGCTCAGCCCTGTCACACAGATACAGACACGTAGCTGGCTGCTTAATGCTTATAGGGTTGCAGCCTCCCCTGCTTCACAGCTGCCCATGACTTTTGGCAACATAAGCAAAGCCTCAGGACAGGAACCAGTAACTGATTATGCTGGGAAGCAAGCCGAGGCTTTAGGAAGGGAACAGGAAAGGAAGAGAGGTACCTGCAGAGAGGTGTGTGCAAACGTCTCCTTTACATTGCCTAAAGACAGCCCCTATACTTTGAGGTGCTAGTGGGAGTGCTCAGGGGGAAGACTGCAGGTTGAGAGCCAAGGAGGGAGCAGCACACTGGGGGACATCGCTGCTGGAGGAAGAGTGGAGGAGTAATTAGGTGAGTTTGCCACTGTACTCTGCAAGCGCTGAACACGGTACTTCTTCACAGCGGTGCAGAGGTTAAGAAGTGCAGGTCTAAATGGTCATCCAAGGGGTATTCAATTAGCTTTCATGCGGAGCCAAGCCAAAGCCAGAGAGCTTGCACCTGTGGATTCCTGATGGAAAAACACTCTTGACTGAGCATAGTCTAAAGGGAGATTTTTTTTTTTTTTTTTTTTTCAGAGCAGAGAGACGCTGTGTGCAGAATACAAGAGGATCAACACAGCTGGTTGCTAGTATCTTGATTAGGGATGGATGAACTGGTTTGGATAAAACAACAACTGGTCTGGCTGTGCACAGAGCTCAAGCTGAGCCTGAATTTGGAAGGGGCAAAACAAAACAAAGCTTACATTATTATTTTCACTCTTAACATTTTCCTGCACTTCCTGGTTGCCGTAAAACAGCTGAAAGACAAGGCATGAATGGCATGATTCCTGGATAGCTGTAAAGAAAGGAAGAGTCTTGGTCTCTGGTCACATCACTGGACATGTTTCTAGACAGGAGACATTCTCCTCTGAACCTAGGCACAAAATATTTGAACATTTTCCCATCTCTATTTCAGAGTATCCAACCTGTAGCAGTTAGGGAAAAAAAAAAAAAAAAAAAACCACCTGTAAATAGCATCACTATCCCTGCAAAGCTTCCTGGTTTGGGATGTCATTAGTTTGGGAGCACTGAAAGTTGCCATGTTTGCCGATGCCAGTGTTTTCTCCTTGTGGTCAGGTGTGAGCATAACCTTGGTAGTGTGGCCACTTTCCATGTAACAGCCAAAGAGAGGCGGTACTTTTAGCCCATTCATATAAATGACATTTTGGCACCGCTCAGTGTGGCAGCTTTGTGGGAACATTGTGGAAATACTTGGATTCTGATTTAAAGCAAGGGTCCACCTGGCAGTCATGTTGGAACATGTGTTTTTTGAAAATGCATCTCTGTTTTACACAATAAAGTACTAGTTCTACTGAAAAGGTCTCTTAAAGTACAAATATAAATAAGTTACAGTTCAGTATTCTTGCCGAATGTACTCACATGGACCTTTTTCAGAGTATTCTTTAATTTCATGAAGATAGAACATAGAAAATTATGTTCTGTGGCCACTCATTTAAACCATGACTAATCTTTGGAGAGCTATATTTTACAGTGAAAGCTGCTATTTAATATACATAATAGGTTTTTTTTTCTCTTTAATTGCACAGAAGGGATTGTTTCCAGTAAATTAAAATTTCTTTGACACCAATTATTTTGCAATATGAAGATGTAGTATTTTACCTTCATTTCATTTTCTCTAAATTAATCTGATGATGATTAGATTTAAATAATAAAAATAATGAGGTATGTTTCCTTCTCTAAATTACTTCTTTGTCATGTGTGCTTCCCTTTGTATTGAACTTGGTGACTTATTTGCTTTTAGTAGTTCTGAAATATTCTGACACTAATTACATTTTGAAATATAACCTTCCAACTATGTTGCTTCGTTTTTTTACTCATTTCAGATTAGTTTAGAAGCATTGGCTTGTTATTTTATTGCTGAATATTGAAGCTGAGAGCCATATTACATATATCAGTGTGCTTTCTTTTCTATCTTTAGTTTTGTTAATTACATTCTGTATCCTCTATATTACTCATGATTTGTAATGTCTGTTGCCAAATCCCAGGCTCTGCAATGTGAAATCTATTCAATATAAATATTTTATTTGTCCAACTGTTTTTGAAAACTGGTTCAGCCATAATCTCTAGCGTTTTCTTTCTATGCAGTATGCTAAATGACCATTGCAGTATATAACAAAAACAAAGAAAAATGCTCTGACACTCTCCATACAAAAATAATAGATTAAGTGTATGTTTCTCCTGCTACTAATAAAACTTGAAAAAAAACCCACTATGATTAAAGTTTCTGGGCTGTTTTTCTGCTTTGGAACTTGTTATGTGATGGGGCCCAGTACCAAGTATGTAAGAGGAAGTTACAAATAACTTTGTATTCGTAAGTTGTGATGTATATGATCCTTGGCCAAAAAAGATTAATAAATGGCAGCTGACACTTGTCTTATATCCCAAAGCCATAAACACACAATAGCAATCATTCTGGGTTAGACCAAAGGTCCACCTAACACACTGTTCTGAATCCTACAGAGTCTTTAAGTGAATGTTTAGGGAAGAGTAAAAGCAGAGCAAGCATATCGTGTACTTCCCTTCTGTATTTTCCCAGTCTCCAACTGTTTTCAGCTCAGGGAACTTTCTATTCCAAACCTGGTTTCTCTCTGCTGAGTAGCCCTCAATAGATTCCTCTCCTATGTTCTGTCTCCCTGTGACCCAGTTAAGGCTTTGTGTCTCACAGTACCTTTGATGTGGCATTCCTATATATGATGTGGGGAACCAGATTCACTTGTGTACATGAAGACTAGCTCTGTTTATCCTAATTTGATGGCTCCCAGTTCTGTTACAATAGAAAAAAACACTTCATGCTCACTCAGTTTTCTCACACTAGCCATGGCTCTGCAGACATTTTTCCATGTCCTCCTTCTGTGACCTCTTTTCCACACTGGAGATTGTTAGCTTTCTCACTTCTTGGTACAAAAGCTGTCCCATTCCTTTGCTTTTCCTGCTGGTCTTGTCTGCAGTTATTCCATTCAGTCATATCATTTTGAGATGAAGGAATATGGAACATTCAAGATGTGGGTCTATTTTATTTGCTATTCATTTTGTAATAATTAAACATCATTTGTCTCTTTTTGACTAATACTGAACACTGAGCAGATTTTTGCTTGCAATTGTTGATTATAATCTTAAGATCTTGTTTGAAAGCTGTAACTCTTAGATCAGAAGGCATCACTTTTTAAATACTAAGTTGCAATTGCTTTTCTTCGGTCTAACGGCACTTTTACCTACATTGAATGACATACGGCATTTTATTGCTGAGCCTCTTGATCTTGTAAGATCCTTTTGCAATTTTTCATGGCTCTTGTCCTTACCATCTTTCATAACATAGTATGAGCAATAAGCTTTGTCAGCTCAATGTTCACCCCTTTGCAAGGCTATATTTATGACTATATGGAACAGCAGGTGTTCCAGTGTAACTCTGCTGAGGATTTTCTTCTACTGCGAGTCCTGGTCATATTGCATCTACCTTCTTTCTCTCATCTTTTAGACAATTATTTAGCCAGGAGTTTTTTCTGTTACACATGGTAGTCTACTTCTCCAGCTTTTAGTGAAATGATTTGTTGAAAACTTTTTAGAGGTCCAAATAGACCTGGCTGATCCATATCTGGATTCCTGTTAAAATCCAATACTGAGAGCTCAAATAAGGTTTTAAGGCTGTCTTTGCATTTGTAAACCTGTGTTTGACCTTGTATGTTCTAAGTAGATCGTATTTATAGAAGTGTCCATTCCTCCTGTCTGCTTTAAAGGCCTCTACTAATGTCCCTGTACAAATAGAAGGCTTCCATTTTGTTCCTTTGGAATCCTTTCCCCCCCTCTATGTTTCTTTTGTATTCTTTTATTTATTTTGTCTTTTATATATATTTTCTCATCTGGCATGACATTTTCTGTCTTCAGTCTGAGACTCACTTGGAGCTCCTAAGGGAGCACCATCTGGTCCTGGTGAGCTCTTATTGCATATACTGTCAGTTTGTGTCATGACTTCTTCCACCATGATTTCAGCTGGATCTTCTGAAAAGTCTCCCGGGAAGAAGGATTCCAAGGTGCAAGCTTCTCCAGTCATTCCCATAATTAGCAGTCGTACAAAAAGTGCATAAAGCCTCTCTGCTATGCTTGCACCTCCTTTGAGGGTTCCTTTTACACCTTTATTATCAACTGATCATGTAGACTTTTTGTTGGCTTCTTAATGCTTGTAGGTTGGATGAAAGATTTATTATTATTTTCTGTTGCATTTTTTGCATTGTCCCACTTTGACTTTTTTTTTCATTAGTATCTTTTATGAAGTTTTTATGAAGAATGCTTTCTTGAGTCTAATAATACTCCAAACCCTGGTGGTTAAACATCAGAGTAACATTATGGCTTGCTTCTGCCCTTTCAGAGCTCTTTTTAAAAATAGTTATATCTTTTTCAGAAAATGAAATATATTTACCATTAGCTCTGGTTATTCTGGATGGCAAGATTGTCTGGAATCCAGTTGTGATGGCTGTTCCAGTAATCTGCTGACAAATTTTAAACAAAAAGTTAATTCAAGATCAGATATCTAGAGTGGTCTTTAAGTGGCATTTATGCATTTTTTGAAGTTCATCTGTTTGTAGCAGAGCTAGTGAAAAGTATCTAGAATTCTAATCATCGGCTGACTTCTGGCAAATTTGAATCAGTACATAAACACATATTCTATGAGAAAGGAGCATGGAAATTATTCAGCATGATGGGGAGACCAACAGAGAACTCTCTGATTGCTATAAACATAAGGGACTCTGGATGGGATCCCCCACTGGAAGAGCTCATGTATGGAAACCTAAACATTGTGCAGATTCTGTAAATGTTCAGCAGAGTGAAGGTGCCATTCTCTTTCTCTGTTGCTTACCCATTGCACTGTACATTAAAAAGAAAAGATAAAAAGAGGATGAATATTGTCAAGGTTAAATTCCTATCTTCTGTTGACTGAAAAATAATCAAGCACGTCTGAACAGCTCCCTACAGTACCTTTATTTTCCAAGACATAGAGTGCATATTGAGGTCATACTGTGGGCAGTTTCTCCCACTGTTTTACATTTTGTGGAATATATTGCCGGTCGCAGAACTTGTTCAAGATTTCTCAGCAGCGTAAATTAAATTCTGTTTTGTGAGGAATGAGATGAGGTTAGGAGCAAAGGGTCTGGAAATGCACCTGGAGGGGGAGAGAGAGAAAGAGACCTGGGAAGAAATGTGAAAGAAGATTATCCTACCTCCTTTGGGAAAAGGCAGTCAGAGAGCTGGGTCCCTTGTGAACAGCATTAGGAATGAGTAAAGAGACGAGAGGGGATGTGGCAACAACACCCACACTATGTGTGCCCTGTCTGTCACAGGGGCACGTCACAGGGGCACATCACAGGGGCTGGTTGTTCAGGCTATGCCCATTGCTGAAACAACCTTGATCTTCCTGTTTTCCACAGCCCAAGCATGAAGCAGGAGTCTGCATGCTTGTGTTCCTCCAACGGGCCACACAGACTTTCTTCCTGAGAAATGTTGTTTCTGTTCTGACAGGGTGTATTCTCAAGACACTCCTCTGTGGGTCTTCCATATGGCTACAGGCTGCACCACTAAAGCCCTTGTTCTGCAGTCCACATCCTTGTCAGACCTTTGGATTTCTCATTTTAAGTTCTTATTTTAGCTGGAAAATTATGAGTTTGACTCAAGTTAGTGAGACTTAGCTGATTACATTTGAAATCTACAGGTTTCCTTTTGTACATCTAAGAATGCTTCCACGACCACAGCCTAGATTTACTTACTTTGTTCATCTCCTTGCATTGTTGTTTTTTTTACACAGAGTAAAGATATTTTAGAAAGCAGTTAAATAGGGAACTTTTTATTGAGAAGTGATTTCATAAACTTTTACCAAATAAACAGTGGCATCTGTTACTCATTTTGAATATGTTGGTTATTGACCATGTAAATCGGTCAAAACCCTGACTTTGGAGGGGAGGTGAGCACTCATAGGTCTGCCCCTGGTTAAACTGAGAAGTAAATTTCCAATACCTTGAAAAAAAGACATATCTTAATATTTGGCATTCAGGAAGTTACATGTCCCAGGTTGCAGACTGCCAATGGATATCATGGCCTTTATGCAAAATGGAATGAAAGTAAAGAATATCTAGATCATTTATCTATGTAGTTCTCAGATGTGGCATAGGTTAAGCAAGTGTCAAGATGTTTCTTTTCTGTTACTGTTTTGTATGTCTCTGTGTATGGCACCTACCACAAGTATTAGAAGTTTTGTAAATGCAGTAATGTCCTGTAAGGACATCTTTTTGGTGCTCTCATAAGAAAATGTAATAGTAGCGTGTAACCTTGGTCCACAAAGGTCATGATTTTTATGCTCTGAAATATCTGTGACAAAGATTATTTTTCGGCTCCTTCATCTGCAATGCTGTTATCTAGAAGTGTAAGAAACAGCTGAGAGTTGTCGGAGAAAAGCAGATGGATAAAACTGGGGATACCAGA
>NW_028290196.1:0-11831 GCF_059628265.1 Tinamus guttatus | reverse complement strand
CCCCCCGGGGTGGCTCCGCCCCCTCCCCTCTGGCCCCCCCCCGGGGTGGCTCCGCCCCCTCCCCTCTGGCCCCCCCCCGGGGTGGCTCCGCCCCCTCCCCTCTGGCCCCCCCCCGGGGTGGCTCCGCCCCCTCCCCTCTGGCCCCCCCCGGGGTGGCTCCGCCCCCTCCCTCCTCTCTCACCCCCCCGCGGTGGCCCCGCCCCCTCCTGAGGCCCCGCCCCCGCAGGGTGACGGAGACGCACCAGGCGGCCGAGGCGGCCGAGCGCAAGAACGAGCGGCTGCGGCGGCGTTCGGGATCAGCGCCGGCTACGTGGACGGCAGCGCCTTCGACGGGGCGCGGCGCGCCGGGCCACCAACAACGGTGACAACAACAACGCCAACAACACCAACAACACCGCGACCGGCAACGACACGCGGCCGGCAACGGCACCGACAGCGCCGCCGCTGCGGAGCCCGCCAAGGCCGTCAGGTACCGGCACCCCGCGTCACCGCGTCCCCGTGTCCCCCCCGTGTCACCATCCCCCCGCGTCCCCCCCGCGTCTCCGTGTCCCCGTGTCCCCCCATCCGGCCACCGCGGATCCCCAAGGCCGTCAGGTCCCCCCGTGTCCCCCGTGTCCCCCCATGTCCCCTCCACACCGGAGCCCACCAAGGCCGCCGGGGTACCCCCCGTGTCCCCCCACCATGTCCCAGTGTCCCCATGTCCCCCTGTGTCCCTGCCACACCGGAGCCCCCCAGGGCCGTCAGGTAGCGCCAGCCCCCGTGTCCCCCCGTGTCCCCCATGTCCCCCCCGTCCCTCTGCGCCAGAGCCCCCCAAGGCCACCAGCACTGTGTCCCTATGTCCCCGTGTCCCCTCCCGTGTCCCCCCCGTGTCCCCCCGCATCACCGTCCCCCCCGTGTTCCCCCTGCGTCCCCCCCGTGTCCCCCCATGTCCCCCCACGTCACCGTCCCCCCGTCCCCCCAGCGTCCCCCGCGACTCCAGCAGCTCCCGGTCGCCGTCGCCGTCGCCAAGCAGAAGAAGAAGAAGAAGAAGAAGGACAGGGGCAGGTGAGCGAGGGGGCGCCGTGGGGCAGCTGTGGGGCAGCTATGGGGCACTGTGGGGCGCTGTGGGGTACTGTGGGGCACTATGGGGCACCGTGGGGCTCCATGGGGCACTATAGGGCGCCGTGGGGCACTATGGGGCTCCATAGGGCACTATGGGGTACTGTGGGGTTCCCTCGGGCACCGTGGGGTACTGTGGGGCACCGTGGGGCACTATGGGGCTCCCTGGGGCAGCTATGGGGCAGCTATGGGGTACTGTGGGGTGCTATGGGGCACTATAGGGCGCCGTGGGCACTGTGGGGCTCCATGGGGCACTATGGAGCGCTGTGGGGCGCTATGGGGCACTGTGGGGCGCTCTGGGGCTCCTTGGGGTGCCATGGGGCACTATGGGGCTCCGTGGGGTGCTATGGGGCTCCCTGGGGCTCCATGGGTGCTATGGGGCGCTATGGGGCGCTATGGGGTGCTATGGGGCACTGTGCAGCGCTATGGGCGCTCTGGGGCTCCTTGGGGTGCCATGGGGCGCTATGGGCTCTATGGGGTGCTATGGGGCACTGTGCGGTGCTTATTGGGGCTCCATGGGGCGCTCTGGGGCGCTATGGGGCTCCATGGGGCCCTATGGGGCGCTCTGGGGCGCTGATGATGCCCCCCGCAGGTCCGAGAGCCGCTCGCCCGCCCGCCGCGAGCGCAAGAAGAGCTCCAAGAAGAAGAAGCACCGGTAGGGGGGGGTGTGGGGGGATGTGGGGCAGGATGTGGGGCTGGGGGGACGTGGGGCTGGGGGGATGTGGGGGGACGTGGGGCAGGGGGGGGACGTGGGGCTGGGGGGGATGTGAGCAGGGGGGGGACGTGGGGCTGGGGGGGGACGTGGGGCTGGGGGGGGACGTGGGTTGGGGGGGGATGTGGGGCTGGGGGGCGGATGTGGGGTTGGGGGGACGTGGGGCAGCGGTAGGGCCGGCGCCGTGGGGCTGGGGGGACGTGGGGCTGGGGGGACGTGGGGCTGCCCCACGGCTGAGCTGCCCCACACGCGGCTTCCTGCAGGTCTGAGTCGGAGTCCAAGAAGAGGAAGCATCGGTGAGGGGGGGACGTGGGGCGGGAAAGGGGGGGGATGTGGGCAGGAAAGGGGGGGATGTGGGGCGGGAAAGGGGGGGACGTGGGGCGGGAATGGGGGGGACGTGGGGCAGGAAGGGGGTGGAGGTGGGTGACAGGTGGGGGGGTATGTGGGTAGATAAGGAGGAGATGGGGCAGGTGGGGGGGCATGGGGGCAATAAGGGGGGAGATGGGGCAGGTGGGGGGGCGTGGGGGCAATAAGGGGGGAGATGGGGCAGGTGGGGGGGCGTGTGGGGCGGTCGGGGGGACGTGGGCGGTCGGGGGGGACGTGGGGCAGGTTGGGGGGGATGTGGGGGCAGGTGGGGGGTGTGGGGGGCAATAAGGGGGACGTGGGGCGGTTGTTGGGGCCAGCCCCCCTGACGCCCCCCAGCTCGCCCAGCCCCAAGAGCAAACACAAGTCCAAGGAGAAGAAGCGCAAGAGTTGAGTGGGGGAGGGGACGGGGGGGGGGCTGCCCCACGGCGCCCCCCAACTGCCCCCCAACTGCCCCCCAACTACCCCCCAACTACCCCCCAACTACCCCCCAACTACCCCCCAACTACCCCCAACCGCCCCCAGGTCCACCAGCGAGTCGGCGGCGCCGCCCAAGGGGCGCCGGGATCGCTCGTCCTCGGCCGCCTCCTCCTCCTCGTCGGGCTCCTCGCGCAGCCGGTGAGTGCGACAACCCCCCGACAACCCCCCAACAACCCCCCGACAACACCCGAACAACAACACCAACCGCCGCCCCCGCCCCCCCCCCGCTGCCCCACAGGTCCCAGGCGCCGCCGAAGGCCCCGGCCCCGCCCCAGAGCAGCGCGACCCCCCCCCGCGGAGCGAGCGGAGGTGAGCGGGGGGCTGGGCCGCGGCCGCCCCTCCCCCCGCCGCGCTCACGCCCCGCCCCCCCGACAGGAAGCGGCCGCGCCCGGCCCCGCCCCCGCGGCGCCGCCCGCCTCCCCCCCCCAGCGCCCGGAGCCGCCGCCCGTGACCCCCGCGGAGCCGCCGGCGGCGACGACACCCGAACGGCAACAACCGGAGACGACCCCCCAACAACAGCCGCAACAACAACCGGCGTCGCCGCCCGCCGCCGCCGCCGCGCGCTCCGACAGCGGCGCCCGCTCCTCGTCCTCGTCCTCCCCGTCGCCGCCGCCGCCTGACAGGAACCGCGCGACAACAACCGGCAGCGCCGCGCGCCGCTCGCCCAGCCCGGCCAAGGCCCCGCGGCGGCGCTCGGGCGGCCGCCGCCTGTCGCGCTCGCGCACCCCCGCGCGCCGCTCCCGCACCCCTGCGCGGCGCTCCCGCACACCGCGCCGCCGCTCCCGCACCCCCGCGCGGCGCTCCCGCACACCGCGCCGCCGCTCCCGCACCCCCGCGCGGCGCTCCCGCACACCGCGCCGGCGGTCGCGCACACCGCGCCGCCGCTCCCGCACGCCGCGCCGCCGCTCGCGCTCCCGCACCCCCGCGTGGCGCCGCTCCCGCACACCCCGCCGGCGCTCCCGCACACCGCGCCGCCGCTCGCGCTCCCGCACACCCCTGTGGCGCCCCAACACCCCGCTGGGGGTGTCGCCGCAGCCGGCGCGCCGCGCGCGGTCCCCGTCCCCCCGCGCGCGCTCCCGCACCCCCGCGTGGCGCCGGTCCCGCTCCCGCTCGCGCGCCTGGCGCTGGGGCCGCTCGCGCTCCCGCACACCGCGCCGCCGCTCGCGCACACCCCGCCGGCGCTCGCGCACCCCGCGCCGCCGCTCGCGCACCCCCGCGTGGCGCCGCTCCCGCACCCCGCGCCGCCGCTCGCTGTCGTCGCGCCGCAGCCGCTCCGACTCGTCACCGCGCTCCCGCAAGCGCCCGCGCCGCAACAGCCGCTCGCGCACCCCGCGCCGGCGCCGCCGCAGCTCCACCGCGTCGCCCGCGCGCCGCCACCGCCGCTCCGCCTCGCCGCCTGTAGCCACAACCGCATCGCCGCCGCCGCCGACAGCCGCCGACAGCGCCAACGCCGTCCCCGTGGCGCCCGCCCGCCCCAAGTGGGTGCCCTTCGGCTCCTCGCTGCCCGACCCGCCCTCCGCACAGGCGGACGGGACAACAGCCGACGGGCAAGCGACAGGCGGCGGCGACGCCAAGGGACAGGCGGAGGCCCCCGCGCGGCCGCAGATCGGCGCGCGGCTGTTGGCGCTGTCGCAGCAGAGCCTGTCCAAGCCGCTGCCTGTTGGCGGCTACAAGTCGGCGCTGTCGCAGGGTCTCCCCAAGCCGCTGCCGGTGGTTGACGCGCGGTTGATCGCGCTGTCGCAGCAGGGGCTGCCCAAGGCCCTGCCGGAGGTTGACGCCCGCCTGATCGCGCTGTCGCAACAGGGGCTGCCGGTTGTCGAGCCCCGCATGGTGACGCCGGCGCCCAAGGCCCTGCCGGTTGTTGAGCCCAAGGCGGCGGCGGCGCCGTCGGAGCAGGGGCCGCCCAAGGCACCGGCTGTACCGGCTACAGCGTCACAGCAGAGTCCGCCCAAGGCGGCGCCTGTTGCGGCGGCTACAGCGTCACCGCAGACCCTCCCCAAGGCGGCGCCTGTTGCGCCGGCTACAGCGTCACCGCAGACTCTGCCGAAGGCCATGGCGACTGCGCCGGCTACAGCGTCACCGCAGAGCCTGCCCAAGGCGATGCCTGTTGCACCGGCTACAGCGTCACCGCAGACCCTCCCCAAGGCAATGCCTGTTGCTCCGGCTACACCGTCACCGCAGGGTCTCCCGAAAGCGATGCCTGTTGCACCGGCTACAGCGTCAGCACAGAGTCTCCCGAAAGCGATGCCTGTTCCTCCGGCTACACCGTCACCGCAGAGTCTGCCCAAGGCGATGCCTGTTGCACCGGCTACAGCGTCACCCCAGGGTCTCCCCAAAGCGATGCCGGTTCCTCCGGCTACAGCGTCACCGCAGAGCCTCCCGAAAACGCCTGTTGTTGATGCGAAGCAGGTGACACCGTCAGCGCAGAGCCTGCCCAAGGCGATGCCTGTTCCGCCGCCTACACCGTTAATGCAGGGGCTCCCCAAGGCGATGCCGGTACCCCCGGCTACACCGTTAATGCAGGGGCTCCCGAAAGCGATGCCTGTTCCGCCGGCTACACCGTTAATGCAGGGGCTCCCCAAGGCGATGCCTGTTGCCCCGGCAACACCCTTAATGCAGGGGCTCCCCAAGGCGATGCCGGCTGCACCGGCTACACCGTCACCCCAGGCCCTGCCCAAGGCGATGCCTGTTCCGCCGGCTACACCGTCACCGCAGGGTCTCCCCAAGGCGATGCCTGTTGCACCGGCTACAGCGTCACCGCAGAGTCTCCCCAAGGCGATGCCTGTTGCACCGGCTACACCGTCACCGCAGAGTCTTCCTAAAGCGGCGCCTGTTGTCGAGGAGAAACCAGCAACACCCTCCGAGCAGAGTCTCCCAAAGGCGCCGCCTGTAGTTGACGGGAATTCGGCAACACCGTCGCAGCAGAGCCCCCCGGTTGTTGATGGGAATTCGGCAACACCGTCACCCCCGGCCCTCCCGCAGGCGCTGCCTGTTGTCGAGGTGAAGTCGCCAACAGCGTCGCCGCAGACCCCTGTGAAGGCGCCGCCTGTTGCGGAGGTGAATTCGGTGACACCTGCGCAGACGAGTCCGCCCAAAGCGCCGCCTGTTGTCGAGGTGAATTCGGCAGCGCCGCCTGTTGCCGACGTGAAGCCGCCCACGCTGTCCCCGCAGCCCCTCCCACAGGCGTCGCCTGTTGTCGAGGTGAATTCAGCAACACCCGCACAGCCGAGTCCGCCCAAAGCGCCGCCTGTTGTTGAACCTGGAGCGGCAACACCCTGCGAGCAGAGTCCGCCAAAGGCGGCGCCGGTTGTTGACACGAAACCGGCAGCACTGTCGCCCCAGAGCCTGCCGAAGGCGCCGCCTGTTGTCGAGGTGAAACCAGCGACCGCGTCACTGCAGGGCCTCCCCAAGGCCATGCCGGTTGTCGCCCCCCACCTGGCCGCACAGTCGCTGCAGACGGTCCCCAAGGCCGGGCCGGTTGTGGAGGTGAAACCGGCAACAGCGTCACCGCAGGCCCTGCCGCCTGTTGAGCCTCCAGCGGCGCCGCCTGTGGACGTGAAACCGGCAACAGCGTCACCGTCCAGCCCGCCCAAGGCGCCGCCTGTTGTTGAGCCTCCCTCGGCAACAGCCTCCCTGCAGAGCCCGCCCCCCGCGGCGCCTGTTGTCGAGGTGAAGTCACCGCCGGCCCCGGAGCAGCCGCTGCTGCCAGCGCCTGTTGTGGAGGTGAAACCCGGAACCCCCCCGCAGCAGAAACCAACACCCGCCGCCGAGGCTACAGCCGGCAGCCCCGCGCCGCCAACACCCGCACAGGCGCCTCCCGTCACCGCGACGCAGCCGCCGCCTGTCGCGTCACCCGGAGCGGAGGCGCCCGCGGCGCAACAGCCGCCGGCGCTACAGGCGGAGGAACCGCCGCGGGCCCCGGCCTCGCCGCCCCGCTCGCCCCCCGTGCTGGAGAAGATGGCGCCGCCGCCTGACGCCGCCGTGGAGACGGCTGTCGCCGTCACCGTCCCCAAGGACAAGCGGAGCTCGTCGTCGTCCTCGTCGTCCTCGTCCTCCTCCTCCTCCTCGTCCTCCTCCTCCGACTCCGACTCCAGCTCCAGCTCCTCCGAGTCGGCGCCGCCGTCGCCGGGTGTTGCCGCACACTCAGAGTGAGGTTCCTACCCCCTCCCAGGGCGTCACCCCCTCCGCGGCTGTTGTCACCCCCACCCGTCCCCCCCTTCTCCTCCGCCTGTAGGCGGGAGCCCCCCCTTGATCCCCATGGGCACCCCCGGGTGTTGTCACCTGATGGGCCCACCCCTTCCTGTACCCCTGGGTGTTGTCACCCCCTGGGTGTTGTCACCCCCAGGTGTTGTTGCCCTCACCCCTTCTGTTACCCTCAGGGTGTTGTCATCTCTGGGTGTTGTCACCCCATGGGCCCACCCCCTCCCATACCCTGGGATGTTGTCACCCCTGGCTGTTTGCACCTCTGGGTGTTGTCACCCTCACCCCTTCTACTACCCTCAGGGTGTTGTCACCTCTGGGTGTTCTCACCCTGGGACGTTGTCACCCTCTGGGCCCGTCCCCTCCTTTACCCCTGGGTGTTGTCACCCCCTGGGGGTTGTCACCCTATGGGCCCACCCTTCCTGGTACCCCTGGGTGTTGTCACCCCCCGGCTCTTGTCACCCTACGGGCCCGCCCCCTCCCCTGGGTCCCCCGTGTCCCCGGCTGTTGTCACCTCCTGGGGTCCCCCCATCCACCGGGTGTCCCCAAAGGTCCCCCCAGCACCAGGGGGTGTCCCCAGGGTGTCCCCCCCCCCCCCACCCTCACTGTCCCCCCCCCCCCAGGCCCGGCACCCTGACAGCAGAGGTGACAACAACAACCACAACCGCCACAACAACCACAACCACAACAACAGCCGCAGCGGCGGCACCGCCGGAGGCCGCGGAGGCGCCCGGGGGCCGCGAGGGCCGCGCGGCCGCCCCCACCCGCCGCAAGCGGCGCCGCTCGAGCAGCTCCAGCTCCTCCTCGTCCTCCTCGTCCTCCTCGTCCTCCTCCTCCTCCTCCTCCTCCTCGTCGTCCTCGTCCTCCTCGTCCTCCTCCTCGTCCTCCTCGTCCTCGTCCTCCTCCTCGTCCTCCTCCTCCTCCTCGGCCGTCATGGCGGCGGCGGCGCCGCCCCCCGGGGGGGACCCGGAGCCTTCGGCCTCGGCCGCCGCCCCCGCCGCAGGCTCCTCCCCCCAGCCCCGCACGGGCGTCGGCGGCTCCGCCCCCCCGGCCCCGCCCGGCCCCGCCGCGGGGGGAGGGGAGCCGCAACAGGCGGCGGCGGCGGCGGCAACACCCGGAGGAGGAGCCGGGGAGGAGGGGGGAGGGGGGGAGGCGGCCCCGCCCCAGCCCGGCCCCGCCCCCGCGGCCTCCCCCCCTCCCCCCTCCCAGTCCCCGGGGCCCCTCCCCATGGAGCAGGGGGGCGGGGAGGGGGGCGGGGCCGCAGCCGCCGTCACCGTCGCTCCGCCTGACGCCGCCGCGGGGACGCCGGTACCCCCGGACACAACCGACGCCGCCAACCCCGAGGTGACAGCGACGGCCGCCGGCGGCGACGCCGCCAACACCGCGACCCCCCCGGGCGGCCCCCCCCGCGCGGCCCCCCCCCCGCGCCCCCGGGGCCCTCATGGCCCTGACCCCCGCGCGGGGGGCGGCCCCGCCCCCCCCGCGCCCCCCCCGGGCCCCTCCTGGCGCTGACGCCCGCGCGGGGGTTGCGGGCGTCACCCCGCGCCCCCGGCTCCCTCCTGTCCCTGGCCCCCGCGCGGGGGGCGGCGTCACCCCGCGCCCCCTTCCCGCTGTTGTCACCGCGCGGCGGCGGCGGCTGCTTCACCCGCTCCCCCGGGACCCCCTTCCTGGGCGGCCCCGCCCGCGGCGGCGGCTGTTTCTCCCGCTCGCCGGCCTCGCCCTTCCTGTCCAGCCCCCGCTGCACAGGCGGCGCCGGCTGTTGCTTCGCGGCCGCCGGGCGCCTGGGGGCGGCCGCCTGTATCCACCGGCTGCAGGGCAACATGGCGGCCGGCGGCTGCGCCGGCCGCTCCTCCGCCTGTATCCACCGGCTGCAGGGCAACATGGCGGCCATGGGCTGCGCCGGACGCCTGGGCCCGTCCGCCTGTATCCACCGGCTGCAGGGCAACATGGCGGCCATGGGCTGCGCCGGACGCCTGGGCCCCTCCACGTGCATCCACCGGCTGCAGGGCACCATGGGAGTGACCGGCTCCCGCTCGCCCTTCGCCGCCACGCCCAACATGGCGGCCGCCAGCACCCGCATGGCGGCCTCCGGCAGCGCCAACATGGCGGCCTCCGGCAGCGCCAACATGGCGGCCTCCTCCAACATGGCGGCCTCCTCCAACATGGCCGCCTCCAGCAGCGCCGGCGCCGCTGGCAACATGGCGGCGGCCGGAAGCGCCGCGGCGGGGGGCGGCGCCGCCGCCGCCAACATGGCGGCCTCCGGCGGTAGCAGCGCCGCCAACATGGCGGCCACCAGCACCAACATGGCCGCCACCACCACCAACATGGCGGCCGCCAGCAGCAACATGGCGGCCGCCGCCTCGCAGTACGCCGCCACCAACATGGCGGCCGCCGCCTCCCAGTACGCCGCCGCCAACATGGCCGCCTACCAGTACGGCGCCGCCTCCCAATATGGCGCCGCGCAGTACGGCACCTCCCAATATGGCGGCGCCCAGTACGGCGCCTCGCAGTACGGCTACGGGCAGTACGGCGCCGCCTCCCAATATGGCGGCGCGCAGTACGGCGGCGCCGCGCAATATGGCGGCGCGCAGTACGGCGAGCCGTACGGGCCATACGAGTACGCGCAGTACGAGTACGCGCAGTACGGCGCCTGGGCGGGCTCGGAGGGCCAGGACGCCTGGGCCGCTTCCGCCCCCGCCGCTTCCTCTTCCGGTTCCGGCGTCTCCTGGGGCAACTGGGTGGCGGGGTCGCAGTGAGGGCCCCGCCCACTTCCTCTTTCCCCCCCCTCCCCTTCCGGTCACTGTGTGGGGCGGGGCTTGTGGGGTTGGGGGGCGGGGCTTGTTGCGGGGCGGGGGGAACGGGTGGGGGAGGGGCTGACCCCGCCCCCGCTATGGGGCAGCCGTGGGGGGGGAGGGGCGGTTGGGGGCGGAGCTTGTAGCAGGGTGGGGGGAGGGGCTATGGGGCAGGACGGGGGGGGGAGGGGCAGCCATGGGGCCGTGTGGGGCAGCCATGGGGCAGAAACCCCCCCCCATCCGACCCCAATGACCCCCGAGCGCTCTATGGGGCAGCCCTATGGGGGGCACCATGTGGGGCGGATCTGTGGGGCAGCCCTATGGGGCAGTGGCTCTCTGGGGTGGTTCTATAGGGCGGTGCTATGGGGCGGCAGTGCTATGGGGCAAATGTGTGGGGCAGCCCTATGGCAGGCGTTATGGGGTAGCCCTATGGGGCACTGACGCTATGGGGCAGCGCTGTGGGGCAGCCCTATAGGGCAGCGCTATGGGGCAGCCATATGGGGTGGTCCTATGGGGCAGCAGTGCTGTGGGGCAGCGCTATGGGGCGGCGCTAAGGGTTGGTTCTATGGGGCGGTTCTATGGGGCAATCCTATGGGGCGGTGCTATGGGGTGGCCCTATGGGGCGGCAGCGCTATGGGTCAGTTCTATTGGTCGGTCCTATGGGGCAGTCCTACGGGGTAGCAGTGTTATGGGTCAGCTCTATGGGTTGGCTCTATGGGGCAGTAGCGCTATGGGGTGTCGCTATGGGGTGTCGCTATGGGTCGGTTCTATGGGGCAGCCCTATGGGTCGGTTCTGTGGGTTGGATCTATGGGGCAGCCCTATGGGTCGGATCTATGGGTCGGTTCTATGGGGCAGTTCTATGGGGCAGCAGCGCTGTGGGGTGTAGCTATGGGGCAGCCCTATGGGGCGGTTGTATGGGGCAGCAGCGCTGTGGGTCAGCGCTCTGGGGTGTCGCTATGGGTCGGATCTATGGGGCAGCGCTATGGGTTGGTTCTGTGGGGCAGCAGCGCTGTGGGGCGGTTCTATGGGGCAGCCCTATGGGGCAGTGCTGTGGGGCAGTTCTATGGGGTGTTGCTATGGGGCAGGCCTATGGGTCGGATCTATGGGGCAGCAGCGCTGTGGGTCGGATCTATGGGTCAGTTCTATGGGGCAGCCCTATGGGTCGGTTCTATGGGGTGTCGCTCTGGGGCGGTTCTATGGGTCGTATCTATGGGTCAGATCTATGGGGCAGCAGCGCTGTGGGGCGGCTCTATGGGGTGTCGCTATGGGTCAGTTCTATGGGGCAGTTCTATGGGGCAGCGCTGTGGGGTGTCGCTATGGGTCGTATCTATGGGTCGGATCTATGGGGTGTCGCTGTGGGGCAGCGCTGTGGGGCGGCGCTCACCCCTCTCCCCACAGGGAGCCGCAGGAGGACGGAGCCGCGACCCCCTCCCCCGGCCTGGCGGTAGGTGCGGGGCGGGGGCGGCGCCTGGGGCAGCCCCACCCATCCCCTCCCCCCCCCCGCGGCGTCGGGAGCCCCGCCCACCCCCTGTGTTGGCCACGCCCCCCCGCGCGTTGACCCCGCCCCCTCTCTTCCTGTGCGTTGATTTTTTTTCCACATAAAGACAAAAAAAAACACCCAAAACGGAGCCCCCGGTGACGTCAGAGAGGGTGGGGGGGGGGTCGGGAGAGGGGCGGGGCTTGAGGGGAGGGGGCGGGGCTTGAGGGGAGGGAGGGGGAGCGGGAGGGGGTGGAGGGAGGGGCGGGGCTTGCGCGGGTGGGCGGGGCCAGGGCACCACCCCCCACCCCATGGGACCCCATTGGGACCCACGTGACCCCCCCCATGGGAACCACGTGACCCCTCCCCCCCATTGGGACCCACGTGACGCCCCCTCCTATGGGATCCGCCCCCCCCCGGGACCCACGTGACTCCTCCCCGCACGAGGCCCCGCCCCTCGGGATCCCATTGGGACCCACGTGACCCCCCCATGGGACCCGCCCCCTCCCCGGGACCCCATTGGGACCCACATGACCCCTCCCCCTATTGGGACCCACGTGACCCCGCCCCCCCATGGGACCCGCCCCCCACGTGACCCCGCCCCCCGGGGGACCCCATTGGGACCCACGCGACCCCTCCCCCCATTGGGACTCACGTGGCCCCGCCCCCGGGACCCCATTGGGACCCGCCCCCCACGTGACCCCGCCC
>NW_028290195.1:0-16743 GCF_059628265.1 Tinamus guttatus | reverse complement strand
GGGGGGTCCTAGGGCAGAACTGGGTGTCCTAGGGGGGCTATAGGGGGTTCTATGGTGGTTATAAGGCGCGCTGGGGGAGCTCTAGGGGGTCCTATGGGGGCTATTGAGGGTCCTATGGTGGTTATAGTGTGCCCTTTGGGAGCTCTAGGGCATCCTATGGGGTCTATCGGGGGTCCTATAGGAGCTCTAGGGGGTCTATAGGCGCTCTAGGGGGTCCTATGGGGGCTATAGAGGGTCCTACGGTGGTTATAGGGTGACATAGGGGAGCTCTAGGGCGTCCTATGGGAGCTCTAGGAGGCTCTCTGGGGGCTATAGGGGGTCCTAGGGGAGCTCTGGGGGTCCTGTCGGGCTCTAGTGGGCCCTATGTGGGCTATAGGGTGTCCTATGGAGGTTATAGGGGACCCTATGGGAGCTCTAGGGCATCCCATGGAGCTTTAGGGGGTCCTATGGGGGCCATAGGGGGTCCTTTGGGAGCTCTAGGGGGCCCTATGGGGGCTATAGTGCGTCCTATAGTGGTTACAGGGGACCCTATGGGAGCTCTAGGGCATCCTATGGGGACTATAGAGGGTCATATAGGAGGTTTAGGGGGTCTATAGGAGCGCTAGGGGGTCCTATGGGGGCTCTAGGGGGTCCTATGGGGGCTCTAGGGAGCCCTATGGGAGCTATAGGGGGTTCTAGGGGAGCTCTGGGGGGCCCTACGGGGGCTAAAGGGCATCCTAGGGGGACTATAGGGGGTTCTATAGGAGCTCTAGGGTCCTATGGTGGTTATAGGGGGTCCTAGGGGAGCTCTAGGGGGCCCTATGGGGGCTATAGGGCATCCTATGTTGGTTATAGGGAGCCCTAGGGGAGCTCTAGGTGGTCCTATGTGGGCTATAGGGGGTCCTAGGTGAGCTCTGGGCGTCCTAGGGGAGCTCTAGGGGGACCAATGGAGGCTATAGGGAATCCTATGGGGACTATGGGGAGTCCTATAGGAGGTCCAGGAGGTCCTATGGGGCCTATACGGGGTCCTATGTTGGTTATAGGGGGTCCTAGGGGAGCTCTGGGGGTCCTGTGGGGCCTCTAGGGGGCCCTATGGGGGCTCTTAGGGGGTCCTATGGTGGTTATAGTTGGCCCTATGGGAGCTCTAGGGCATCCTATGGGGACTATAGGGGATCCTATAGAAGCTCTAGGGGGCTTAGAGGAGCTCTAGGGGTTCCTATGGGGACTCTAGGCGGTCCTATGGGAGTTCTAGGGGGCCCTATGGGGGTTATAGGGGGTCCTAGGGGAGCTCTTGGGGGTCCTATGGGAGCTCTAGGGGGTCCTAGGGGAGCTCTAGGGGGCCCTATGGGGACTATATGGGGTTCTATGGGAGCTCTGGGGGTCCAGTGGGGGCTCTATGGGGCCCTATGGGAGCTCTAGGCGGCCCTATGAGGGTTATAGGGGGTCCTATGGGAGTTCTAGGGGGTCCTATGGGGGCTTTTGGGGGTCCTAGGGGAGCTCTAGGGAGTCCTAGGGGAGCTCTAGGGGGCCCTATGGGGGCTATAGGGCATCCTATGGTGGTTATAGGGGGCCCTAGGGGAGCTCTAAGCGTCCTATGGGAGCTCTAGGAGGCCCGGTGGGGGCTATAGGGGGTCGTAGGGGAGCTCCGGGGTACCCGTGGGGTCTCTAGGGGGCCCTATGGGGGCTATAGTGGGTCCTATGGTTGCTATAGGGGGCCGATGGGGCTATAGGGGGTCCTGGGGCAGAACTGGGTGTCCTAGGGGGGCTATAGGGGGTTCTATGGTGGTTATAGGGCGCGCTGGGGGAGCTCTAGGGGGTCCTATGGTGGTTATAGTGTGCCCTTTGGGAGCTCTAGGGCATCCTATGGGGTCTATCGGGGGTCCTATACGAGCTCTAGGGGGTCTATAGGAGCTCTAGGGGGTCCTATGCGGGCTCTAGGGAGCCCTATGGGAGCTATAGGGGGTTCTAGGGGAGCTCTGGGGGGCCCTATAGGGGCTATAGTGGGTCCTATGGTTGCTATAGGGGGTTCTATAGGAGCTCTAGGGTCTTATGGTGGTTATAGGGGGTCCTAGGGGAGCTCTAGGGGGCCCTATGGGGGCTATAGGGCATCCTATGTTGGTTATAGGGAGCCCTAGGGGAGCTCTAGGTGGTCCTATGTGGGCTATAGGGGGTCCTAGGTGAGCTCTGGGCGTCCTAGGGGAGCTCTAGGGGGACCAATGGAGGCTATAGGGAATCCTATGGGGACTATGGGGAGTCCTATAGGAGGTCCAGGAGGTCCTATGGGGCCTATACGGGGTCCTATGTTGGTTATAGGGGGTCCTAGGGGAGCTCTGGGGGTCCTGTGGGGCCTCTAGGGGGCCCTATGGGGGCTCTTAGCGGGTCCTATGGTGGTTATAGTTGGCCCTATGGGAGCTCTAGGGCATCCTATGGGGACTATAGGGGATCCTATAGAAGCTCTAGGGGGCTTAGAGGAGCTCTAGGGGTTCCTATGGGGACTCTAGGCGGTCCTATGGGAGTTCTAGGGGGCCCTATGGGGGTTATAGGGGGTCCTAGGGGAGCTCTTGGGGGTCCTATGGGAGCTCTAGGGGGTCCTAGGGGAGCTCTAGGGGTCCCTATGGGGACTATATGGGGTCCTAAGGGAGCTCTGGGGGTCCTGTGGGGGCTCTATGGGGCCCTATGGGAGCTCTAGGACATCCTATGGGGACTATAGAGAATCCTATAGAAGCTCTAGGGGGTTCTATCGGGGCTATAGGGAGTCCTATGGAAGTTATAGGGGACCCTATGGGCGCTCTAGGGCATCCTATGGGCACTATAGAGGGTCCTATAGGAGGTCTAGGGGGGCTATAGAAGCTCTAGGGGGTCCTAAGGGGGCTCTAGGGGGTCCTATGGGAGCTGTAGGGGGCCCTATGGGGGTTATAGGGTGTCCTATGCGGGCTATAGGGGGTACTAGGGGAACTCTAGGGGGCCCTATGGGGGCTATAGGGTATCCTATGGTGGTTTTAGGGGGCCCTAGGGGAGCTCTAGGAGGCTCTCTGGGGGCTATAGGGGCTCGTAGGGGAGCTCTGGGGATCCCGTGGGGTCTCTAGGGGGCCCTATGGGGGCTATAGTGGGTCCTATGGTGGCTATAGGGGGCCCTAAGGGAGCTCTAGGGGGCCCGATGAGGGCTATAGGGGGTCCTATGGGAGCTCTGGGGGTCCTAGGGGAGCTCTAGGGGCCATATGGGCGCTATAGGGCAACCTATGGGGACTATAGGGGGTCCTATAGGAGCTCTAGGGTGTCTATAGGAGCTCTAGGGGGTACTATGAGGGCTAAAGGGCATCCTATGGTGGTTATAGGGGGCCCTAGGGGAGCTCTAGGTGGTCCTATGGGGGCTATAGGGGATCCTATAGGAGCTCTAGGGGGGCTATAGGAGCTCTAGGGGATCTTATGGGGGCTCTAGATGGTCCTAGGGGAGCTCTAGGGAGCCCTATGGGAGCTATAGGGGGTCCTAGGGGAGCTCTGGGGGTCCTAGGGGAGCTCTAGGGGGCCCTATGGGGGCTATAGGGCATCCTATGGGGACTATAGGGGGTCCTATAGGAGCTCTAGGGGGGCTATGGGAGCTCTAGAGGGTCCTATGGGGCCTATATGGGGTCCCATGGTGGTTATAGGAGGCCCTAGGGAACCTCTAGGGGGTCCTAGGGGAGCTCTAGGGGGTCCTAGGGGAGCTCTAGGGGGTCCTAGGGGAGCTCTGGGGGTCCTGTGGGGGCGCTAGGGGGCCCTATGGGGGCTATAGGGCATCCTATGGGGACTATAGGGGGTCCTATAGGACCTCTAGAAGTGCTATAGGAGCTCTAGGGGATCCTATGGGGCCTATATGGGGTCCTATGATGGTTATAGGGGGCCCTAGGGGAGATCTAGGGGGCCCTATGGGGGCTATAGGGGGTCCTATGGGAGCTCTGGGGGTCCTAGGGGAACTCTAGGGGGTCCTATGGGGGCTATAGGGGGTCCTATCGGAGCTCTGGCGGTCCTAGGGGAGCTCCAGGGGGCCCTATGGGGGCTATAGGGCATCCTATGGTGGTTATAGGGGGTCCTAGGGGAGCTCTGGGGGTCCTGTGGGACCTCTAGGGGGCCCTATGGGGGCTTTTAGGGGTCCTATGGTAGTTATAGGTGGCCCTATGGGAGCTCTAGGGCATCATATGGGGACTATAGGGGATCCTGTAGGAGCTCTAGGGGGGCTATAGGAGCTCTAGGGGTTCCTATGGGGGCTCTAGGGGGTCCTATGGGAGTTCTAGGGGGCCCTATGGGGGTTATAGGGGGTCCTAGGGGAGCTCTACGGCATCCCGTAGAGCTCTAGGGGGTCCTATGGGGACATTAGGGGGTTCTATGGGAGCTCTGGGGGTCCAGTGGGGGCTATAGGGGGCCCTATGGGAGCTCTAGGCGGCCCTATGAGGGTTATAGGGGGTCCTATGGGAGTTCTAGGGGGTCCTATGGGGGCTTTTGGGGGTCCTAGGGGAGCTCTAGGGGGTCCTAGGGGAACTCTAGGGGGCCCTATGGGGGCTATAGGGCATCCTATGGTGGTTATAGGGGGCCCTAGGGGAGCTCTAAGCGTCCTATGGGAGCTCTAGGAGGCCCGGTGGGGGCTATAGGGGGTCGTAGGGGAGCTCCGGGGTACTCGTGGGGTCTCTAGGGGGCCCTATGGGGGCTATAGTGGGTCCTATGGTTGCTATAGGGGGGCCGATGGGGCTATAGGGGGTCCTAGGGCAGAACTGGGTGTCCTAGGGGGGCTATAGGGGGTTCTATGGTGGTTATAAGGCGCGCTGGGGGAGCTCTAGGGGGTCCTATGGGGGCTATTGAGGGTCCTATGGTGGTTATAGTGTGCCCTTTGGGAGCTCTAGGGCATCCTATGGGGTCTATCGGGGGTCCTATAGGAGCTCTAGGGGGTCTATAGGCGCTCTAGGGGGTCCTATGGGGGCTATAGAGGGTCCTACGGTGGTTATAGGGTGACATAGGGGAGCTCTAGGGCGTCCTATGGGAGCTCTAGGAGGCTCTCTGGGGGCTATAGGGGGTCCTAGGGGAGCTCTGGGGGTCCTGTCGGGCTCTAGTGGGCCCTATGTGGGCTATAGGGTGTCCTATGGAGGTTATAGGGGACCCTATGGGAGCTCTAGGGCATCCCATGGAGCTTTAGGGGGTCCTATGGGGGCCATAGGGGGTCCTTTGGGAGCTCTAGGGGGCCCTATGGGGGCTATAGTGCGTCCTATAGTGGTTACAGGGGACCCTATGGGAGCTCTAGGGCATCCTATGGGGACTATAGAGGGTCATATAGGAGGTTTAGGGGGTCTATAGGAGCGCTAGGGGGTCCTATGGGGGCTCTAGGGGGTCCTATGGGGGCTCTAGGGAGCCCTATGGGAGCTATAGGGGGTTCTAGGGGAGCTCTGGGGGGCCCTACGGGGGCTAAAGGGCATCCTAGGGGGACTATAGGGGGTTCTATAGGAGCTCTAGGGTCCTATGGTGGTTATAGGGGGTCCTAGGGGAGCTCTAGGGGGCCCTATGGGGGCTATAGGGCATCCTATGTTGGTTATAGGGAGCCCTAGGGGAGCTCTAGGTGGTCCTATGTGGGCTATAGGGGGTCCTAGGTGAGCTCTGGGCGTCCTAGGGGAGCTCTAGGGGGACCAATGGAGGCTATAGGGAATCCTATGGGGACTATGGGGAGTCCTATAGGAGGTCCAGGAGGTCCTATGGGGCCTATACGGGGTCCTATGTTGGTTATAGGGGGTCCTAGGGGAGCTCTGGGGGTCCTGTGGGGCCTCTAGGGGGCCCTATGGGGGCTCTTAGGGGGTCCTATGGTGGTTATAGTTGGCCCTATGGGAGCTCTAGGGCATCCTATGGGGACTATAGGGGATCCTATAGAAGCTCTAGGGGGCTTACAGGAGCTCTAGGGGTTCCTATGGGGACTCTAGGCGGTCCTATGGGAGTTCTAGGGGGCCCTATGGGGGTTATAGGGGGTCCTAGGGGAGCTCTTGGGGGTCCTATGGGAGCTCTAGGGGGTCCTAGGGGAGCTCTAGGGGTCCCTATGGGGACTATATGGGGTCCTAAGGGAGCTCTGGGGGTCCTGTGGGGGCTCTATGGGGCCCTATGGGAGCTCTAGGACATCCTATGGGGACTATAGAGAATCCTATGGAAGCTCTAGGGGGTTCTATCGGGGCTATAGGGAGTCCTATGGAAGTTATAGGGGACCCTATGGGCGCTCTAGGGCATCCTATGGGCACTATCGAGGGTCCTATAGGAGGTCTAGGGGGGCTATAGAAGCTCTAGGGGGTCCTAAGGGGGCTCTAGGGGGTCTTATGGGAGCTGTAGGGGGCCCTATGGGGGCTATAGGGTATCCTATGGTGGTTTTAGGGGGCCCTAGGGGAGCTCTAGGAGGCTCTCTGGGGGCTATAGGGGCTCGTAGGGGAGCTCTGGGGATCCCGTGGGGTCTCTAGGGGGCCCTATGGGGGCTATAGTGGGTCCTATGGTGGCTATAGGGGGCCCTAGGGGAGCTCTAGGGGGCCCGATGGGGTCTATAGGGGGTCCTATGGGAGCTCTGGGGGTCCTAGGGGAGCTCTAGGGGCCATATGGGCGCTATAGGGCAACCTATGGGGACTATAGGGGGTCCTATAGGAGGTCTAGGGGGGCTATGGGAGCTCTAGAGGGTCCTATGGGGCCTATATGGGGTCCCATGGTGGTTATAGGAGGCCCTAGGGGACCTCCAGGGGGCCCTAGGGGAGCTCTAGGGGGTCCTAGGGGAGCTCTAGGGGGTCCTAGGGGAGCTCTAGGGGGTCCTATGGTGGCTATAGGGGGTCCTAGGGGAGCTCTGGGGGTCCTGTGGGGGCGCTAGGGGGCCCTATGGGGGCTATAGGGCATCCTATGGGGACTATAGGGGGTCCTATAGGACCTCTAGAAGTGCTATAGGAGCTCTAGGGGATCCTATGGGGCCTATATGGGGTCCTATGATGGTTATAGGGGGCCCTAGGGGAGATCTAGGGGGCCCTATGGGGGCTATAGGGGGTCCTATGGGAGCTCTGGGGGTCCTAGGGGAACTCTAGGGGGTCCTATGGGGGCTATAGGGGGTCCTATCGGAGCTCTGGCGGTCCTAGGGGAGCTCCAGGGGGCCCTATGGGGGCTATAGGGCATCCTATGGTGGTTATAGGGGGTCCTAGGGGAGCTCTGGGGGTCCTGTGGGACCTCTAGGGGGCCCTATGGGGGCTTTTAGGGGTCCTATGGTAGTTATAGGTGGCCCTATGGGAGCTCTAGGGCATCCTATGGGGACTATAGGGGATCCTGTAGGAGCTCTAGGGGGGCTATAGGAGCTCTAGGGGTTCCTATGGGGGCTCTAGGGGGTCCTATGGGAGTTCTAGGGGGCCCTATGGGGGTTATAGGGGGTCCTAGGGGAGCTCTACGGCATCCCGTAGAACTCTAGGGGGTCCTATGGGGACATTAGGGGGTTCTATGGGAGCTCTGGGGGTCCAGTGGGGGCTATAGGGGGCCCTATGGGAGCTCTAGGCGGCCCTATGAGGGTTATAGGGGGTCCTATGGGAGTTCTAGGGGGTCCTATGGGGGCTTTTGGGGGTCCTAGGGGAGCTCTAGGGAGTCCTAGGGGAGCTCTAGGGGGCCCTATGGGGGCTATAGGGCATCCTATGGTGGTTATAGGGGGCCCTAGGGGAGCTCTAAGCGTCCTATGGGAGCTCTAGGAGGCCCGGTGGGGGCTATAGGGGGTCGTAGGGGAGCTCCGGGGTACCCGTGGGGTCTCTAGGGGGCCCTATGGGGGCTATAGTGGGTCCTATGGTTGCTATAGGGGGGCCGATGGGGCTATAGGGGGTCCTGGGGCAGAACTGGGTGTCCTAGGGGGGCTATAGGGGGTTCTATGGTGGTTATAGGGCGCGCTGGGGGAGCTCTAGGGGGTCCTATGGTGGTTATAGTGTGCCCTTTGGGAGCTCTAGGGCATCCTATGGGGTCTATCGGGGGTCCTATACGAGCTCTAGGGGGTCTATAGGAGCTCTAGGGGGTCCTATGCGGGCTCTAGGGAGCCCTATGGGAGCTATAGGGGGTTCTAGGGGAGCTCTGGGGGGCCCTATAGGGGCTATAGTGGGTCCTATGGTTGCTATAGGGGGTTCTATAGGAGCTCTAGGGTCTTATGGTGGTTATAGGGGGTCCTAGGGGAGCTCTAGGGGGCCCTATGGGGGCTATAGGGCATCCTATGTTGGTTATAGGGAGCCCTAGGGGAGCTCTAGGTGGTCCTATGTGGGCTATAGGGGGTCCTAGGTGAGCTCTGGGCGTCCTAGGGGAGCTCTAGGGGGACCAATGGAGGCTATAGGGAATCCTATGGGGACTATGGGGAGTCCTATAGGAGGTCCAGGAGGTCCTATGGGGCCTATACGGGGTCCTATGGTGGTTATAGGGGGTCCTAGGGGAGCTCTGGGGGTCCTGTGGGGCCTCTAGGGGGCCCTATGGGGGCTCTTAGGGGGTCCTATGGTGGTTATAGTTGGCCCTATGGGAGCTCTAGGGCATCCTATGGGGACTATAGGGGATCCTATAGAAGCTCTAGGGGGCTTAGAGGAGCTCTAGGGGTTCCTATGGGGACTCTAGGCGGTCCTATGGGAGTTCTAGGGGGCCCTATGGGGGGTTATAGGGGGTCCTAGGGGAGCTCTTGGGGGTCCTATGGGAGCTCTAGGGGGTCCTAGGGGAGCTCTAGGGGTCCCTATGGGGACTATATGGGGTCCTAAGGGAGCTCTGGGGGTCCTGTGGGGGCTCTATGGGGCCCTATGGGAGCTCTAGGACATCCTATGGGGACTATAGAGAATCCTATAGAAGCTCTAGGGGGTTCTATCGGGGCTATAGGGAGTCCTATGGAAGTTATAGGGGACCCTATGGGCGCTCTAGGGCATCCTATGGGCACTATAGAGGGTCCTATAGGAGGTCTAGGGGGGCTATAGAAGCTCTAGGGGGTCCTAAGGGGGCTCTAGGGGGTCCTATGGGAGCTGTAGGGGGCCCTATGGGGGTTATAGGGTGTCCTATGCGGGCTATAGGGGGTACTAGGGGAACTCTAGGGGGCCCTATGGGGGCTATAGGGTATCCTATGGTGGTTTTAGGGGGCCCTAGGGGAGCTCTAGGAGGCTCTCTGGGGGCTATAGGGGCTCGTAGGGGAGCTCTGGGGATCCCGTGCGGTCTCTAGGGGGCCCTATGGGGGCTATAGTGGGTCCTATGGTGGGTATAGGGGGCCCTAAGGGAGTTCTAGGGGGCCCGATGAGGGCTATAGGGGGTCCTATGGGAGCTCTGGGGGTCCTAGGGGAGCTCTAGGGGCCATATGGGCGCTATAGGGCAACCTATGGGGACTATAGGGGGTCCTATAGGAGCTCTAGGGTGTCTATAGGAGCTCTAGGGGGTACTATGAGGGCTAAAGGGCATCCTATGGTGGTTATAGGGGGCCCTAGGGGAGCTCTAGGTGGTCCTATGGGGGCTATAGGGGATCCTATAGGAGCTCTAGGGGGGCTATAGGAGCTCTAGGGGATCCTATGGGGGCTCTAGATGGTCCTAGGGGAGCTCTAGGGAGCCCTATGGGAGCTATAGGGGGTCCTAGGGGAGCTCTGGGGGTCCTAGGGGAGCTCTAGGGGGCCCTATGGGGGCTATAGGGCATCCTATGGGGACTATAGGGGGTCCTATAGGAGCTCTAGGGGGGCTATGGGAGCTCTAGAGGGTCCTATGGGGCCTATATGGGGTCCCATGGTGGTTATAGGAGGCCCTAGGGAACCTCTAGGGGGCCCTAGGGGAGCTCTAGGGGGTCCTAGGGGAGCTCTAGGGGGTCCTGTGGGGGCGCTAGGGGGTCCTATGGGGGCTATAGGGGGTCCTATCGGAGCTCTGGCGGTCCTAGGGGAGCTCCAGGGGGCCCTATGGGGGCTATAGGGCATCCTATGGTGGTTATAGGGGGTCCTAGGGGAGCTCTGGGGGTCCTGTGGGACCTCTAGGGGGCCCTATGGGGGCTTTTAGGGGTCCTATGGTAGTTATAGGTGGCCCTATGGGAGCTCTAGGGCATCATATGGGGACTATAGGGGATCCTGTAGGAGCTCTAGGGGGGCTATAGGAGCTCTAGGGGTTCCTATGGGGGCTCTAGGGGGTCCTATGGGAGTTCTAGGGGGCCCTATGGGGGTTATAGGGGGTCCTAGGGGAGCTCTACGGCATCCCGTAGAGCTCTAGGGGGTCCTATGGGGACATTAGGGGGTTCTATGGGAGCTCTGGGGGTCCAGTGGGGGCTATAGGGGGCCCTATGGGAGTTCTAGGCGGCCCTATGAGGGTTATAGGGGGTCCTATGGGAGTTCTAGGGGGTCCTATGGGGGCTTTTGGGGGTCCTAGGGGAGCTCTAGGGGGTCCTAGGGGAACTCTAGGGGGCCCTATGGGGGCTATAGGGCATCCTATGGTGGTTATAGGGGGCCCTAGGGGAGCTCTAAGCGTCCTATGGGAGCTCTAGGAGGCCCGGTGGGGGCTATAGGGGGTCGTAGGGGAGCTCCGGGGTACTCGTGGGGTCTCTAGGGGGCCCTATGGGGGCTATAGTGGGTCCTATGGTTGCTATAGGGGGGCCGATGGGGCTATAGGGGGTCCTAGGGCAGAACTGGGTGTCCTAGGGGGGCTATAGGGGGTTCTATGGTGGTTATAAGGCGCGCTGGGGGAGCTCTAGGGGGTCCTATGGGGGCTATTGAGGGTCCTATGGTGGTTATAGTGTGCCCTTTGGGAGCTCTAGGGCATCCTATGGGGTCTATCGGGGGTCCTATAGGAGCTCTAGGGGGTCTATAGGCGCTCTAGGGGGTCCTATGGGGGCTATAGAGGGTCCTACGGTGGTTATAGGGTGACATAGGGGAGATCTAGGGCGTCCTATGGGAGCTCTAGGAGGCTCTCTGGGGGCTATAGGGGGTCCTAGGGGAGCTCTGGGGGTCCTGTCGGGCTCTAGTGGGCCCTATGTGGGCTATAGGGTGTCCTATGGAGGTTATAGGGGACCCTATGGGAGCTCTAGGGCATCCCATGGAGCTTTAGGGGGTCCTATGGGGGCCATAGGGGGTCCTTTGGGAGCTCTAGGGGGCCCTATGGGGGCTATAGTGCGTCCTATAGTGGTTACAGGGGACCCTATGGGAGCTCTAGGGCATCCTATGGGGACTATAGAGGGTCATATAGGAGGTTTAGGGGGTCTATAGGAGCGCTAGGGGGTCCTATGGGGGCTCTAGGGGGTCCTATGGGGGCTCTAGGGAGCCCTATGGGAGCTATAGGGGGTTCTAGGGGAGCTCTGGGGGGCCCTACGGGGGCTAAAGGGCATCCTAGGGGGACTATAGGGGGTTCTATAGGAGCTCTAGGGTCCTATGGTGGTTATAGGGGGTCCTAGGGGAGCTCTAGGGGGCCCTATGGGGGCTATAGGGCATCCTATGTTGGTTATAGGGAGCCCTAGGGGAGCTCTAGGTGGTCCTATGTGGGCTATAGGGGGTCCTAGGTGAGCTCTGGGCGTCCTAGGGGAGCTCTAGGGGGACCAATGGAGGCTATAGGGAATCCTATGGGGACTATGGGGAGTCCTATAGGAGGTCCAGGAGGTCCTATGGGGCCTATACGGGGTCCTATGTTGGTTATAGGGGGTCCTAGGGGAGCTCTGGGGGTCCTGTGGGGCCTCTAGGGGGCCCTATGGGGGCTCTTAGGGGGTCCTATGGTGGTTATAGTTGGCCCTATGGGAGCTCTAGGGCATCCTATGGGGACTATAGGGGATCCTATAGAAGCTCTAGGGGGCTTAGAGGAGCTCTAGGGGTTCCTATGGGGACTCTAGGCGGTCCTATGGGAGATCTAGGGGGCCCTATGGGGGTTATAGGGGGTCCTAGGGGAGCTCTTGGGGGTCCTATGGGAGCTCTAGGGGGTCCTATGGGGGCTATAGGGGGTCCTATCGGAGCTCTGGCGGTCCTAGGGGAGCTCCAGGGGGCCCTATGGGGGCTATAGGGCATCCTATGGTGGTTATAGGGGGTCCTAGGGGAGCTCTGGGGGTCCTGTGGGACCTCTAGGGGGCCCTATGGGGGCTTTTAGGGGTCCTATGGTAGTTATAGGTGGCCCTATGGGAGCTCTAGGGCATCATATGGGGACTATAGGGGATCCTGTAGGAGCTCTAGGGGGGCTATAGGAGCTCTAGGGGTTCCTATGGGGGCTCTAGGGGGTCCTATGGGAGTTCTAGGGGGCCCTATGGGGGTTATAGGGGGTCCTAGGGGAGCTCTACGGCATCCCGTAGAGCTCTAGGGGGTCCTATGGGGACATTAGGGGGTTCTATGGGAGCTCTGGGGGTCCAGTGGGGGCTATAGGGGGCCCTATGGGAGCTCTAGGCGGCCCTATGAGGGTTATAGGGGGTCCTATGGGAGTTCTAGGGGGTCCTATGGGGGCTTTTGGGGGTCCTAGGGGAGCTCTAGGGGGTCCTAGGGGAACTCTAGGGGGCCCTATGGGGGCTATAGGGCATCCTATGGTGGTTATAGGGGGCCCTAGGGGAGCTCTAAGCGTCCTATGGGAGCTCTAGGAGGCCCGGTGGGGGCTATAGGGGGTCGTAGGGGAGCTCCGGGGTACTCGTGGGGTCTCTAGGGGGCCCTATGGGGGCTATAGTGGGTCCTATGGTTGCTATAGGGGGGCCGATGGGGCTATAGGGGGTCCTAGGGCAGAACTGGGTGTCCTAGGGGGGCTATAGGGGGTTCTATGGTGGTTATAAGGCGCGCTGGGGGAGCTCTAGGGGGTCCTATGGGGGCTATTGAGGGTCCTATGGTGGTTATAGTGTGCCCTTTGGGAGCTCTAGGGCATCCTATGGGGTCTATCGGGGGTCCTATAGGAGCTCTAGGGGGTCTATAGGCGCTCTAGGGGGTCCTATGGGGGCTATAGAGGGTCCTACGGTGGTTATAGGGTGACATAGGGGAGCTCTAGGGCGTCCTATGGGAGCTCTAGGAGGCTCTCTGGGGGCTATAGGGGGTCCTAGGGGAGCTCTGGGGGTCCTGTCGGGCTCTAGTGGGCCCTATGTGGGCTATAGGGTGTCCTATGGAGGTTATAGGGGACCCTATGGGAGCTCTAGGGCATCCCATGGAGCTTTAGGGGGTCCTATGGGGGCCATAGGGGGTCCTTTGGGAGCTCTAGGGGGCCCTATGGGGGCTATAGTGCGTCCTATAGTGGTTACAGGGGACCCTATGGGAGCTCTAGGGCATCCTATGGGGACTATAGAGGGTCATATAGGAGGTTTAGGGGGTCTATAGGAGCGCTAGGGGGTCCTATGGGGGCTCTAGGGGGTCCTATGGGGGCTCTAGGGAGCCCTATGGGAGCTATAGGGGGTTCTAGGGGAGCTCTGGGGGGCCCTACGGGGGCTAAAGGGCATCCTAGGGGGACTATAGGGGGTTCTATAGGAGCTCTAGGGTCCTATGGTGGTTATAGGGGGTCCTAGGGGAGCTCTAGGGGGCCCTATGGGGGCTATAGGGCATCCTATGTTGGTTATAGGGAGCCCTAGGGGAGCTCTAGGTGGTCCTATGTGGGCTATAGGGGGTCCTAGGTGAGCTCTGGGCGTCCTAGGGGAGCTCTAGGGGGACCAATGGAGGCTATAGGGAATCCTATGGGGACTATGGGGAGTCCTATAGGAGGTCCAGGAGGTCCTATGGGGCCTATACGGGGTCCTATGTTGGTTATAGGGGGTCCTAGGGGAGCTCTGGGGGTCCTGTGGGGCCTCTAGGGGGCCCTATGGGGGCTCTTAGGGGGTCCTATGGTGGTTATAGTTGGCCCTATGGGAGCTCTAGGGCATCCTATGGGGACTATAGGGGATCCTATAGAAGCTCTAGGGGGCTTACAGGAGCTCTAGGGGTTCCTATGGGGACTCTAGGCGGTCCTATGGGAGTTCTAGGGGGCCCTATGGGGGTTATAGGGGGTCCTAGGGGAGCTCTTGGGGGTCCTATGGGAGCTCTAGGGGGTCCTAGGGGAGCTCTAGGGGTCCCTATGGGGACTATATGGGGTCCTAAGGGAGCTCTGGGGGTCCTGTGGGGGCTCTATGGGGCCCTATGGGAGCTCTAGGACATCCTATGGGGACTATAGAGAATCCTATGGAAGCTCTAGGGGGTTCTATCGGGGCTATAGGGAGTCCTATGGAAGTTATAGGGGACCCTATGGGCGCTCTAGGGCATCCTATGGGCACTATCGAGGGTCCTATAGGAGGTCTAGGGGGGCTATAGAAGCTCTAGGGGGTCCTAAGGGGGCTCTAGGGGGTCTTATGGGAGCTGTAGGGGGCCCTATGGGGGCTATAGGGTATCCTATGGTGGTTTTAGGGGGCCCTAGGGGAGCTCTAGGAGGCTCTCTGGGGGCTATAGGGGCTCGTAGGGGAGCTCTGGGGATCCCGTGGGGTCTCTAGGGGGCCCTATGGGGGCTATAGTGGGTCCTATGGTGGCTATAGGGGGCCCTAGGGGAGCTCTAGGGGGCCCGATGGGGTCTATAGGGGGTCCTATGGGAGCTCTGGGGGTCCTAGGGGAGCTCTAGGGGCCATATGGGCGCTATAGGGCAACCTATGGGGACTATAGGGGGTCCTATAGGAGGTCTAGGGGGGCTATGGGAGCTCTAGAGGGTCCTATGGGGCCTATATGGGGTCCCATGGTGGTTATAGGAGGCCCTAGGGGACCTCCAGGGGGCCCTAGGGGAGCTCTAGGGGGTCCTAGGGGAGCTCTAGGGGGTCCTATGGTGGCTATAGGGGGTCCTAGGGGAGCTCTGGGGGTCCTGTGGGGGCGCTAGGGGGCCCTATGGGGGCTATAGGGCATCCTATGGGGACTATAGGGGGTCCTATAGGACCTCTAGAAGTGCTATAGGAGCTCTAGGGGATCCTATGGGGCCTATATGGGGTCCTATGATGGTTATAGGGGGCCCTAGGGGAGATCTAGGGGGCCCTATGGGGGCTATAGGGGGTCCTATGGGAGCTCTGGGGGTCCTAGGGGAACTCTAGGGGGTCCTATGGGGGCTATAGGGGGTCCTATCGGAGCTCTGGCGGTCCTAGGGGAGCTCCAGGGGGCCCTATGGGGGCTATAGGGCATCCTATGGTGGTTATAGGGGGTCCTAGGGGAGCTCTGGGGGTCCTGTGGGACCTCTAGGGGGCCCTATGGGGGCTTTTAGGGGTCCTATGGTAGTTATAGGTGGCCCTATGGGAGCTCTAGGGCATCCTATGGGGACTATAGGGGATCCTGTAGGAGCTCTAGGGGGGCTATAGGAGCTCTAGGGGTTCCTATGGGGGCTCTAGGGGGTCCTATGGGAGTTCTAGGGGGCCCTATGGGGGTTATAGGGGGTCCTAGGGGAGCTCTACGGCATCCCGTAGAACTCTAGGGGGTCCTATGGGGACATTAGGGGGTTCTATGGGAGCTCTGGGGGTCCAGTGGGGGCTATAGGGGGCCCTATGGGAGCTCTAGGCGGCCCTATGAGGGTTATAGGGGGTCCTATGGGAGTTCTAGGGGGTCCTATGGGGGCTTTTGGGGGTCCTAGGGGAGCTCTAGGGAGTCCTAGGGGAGCTCTAGGGGGCCCTATGGGGGCTATAGGGCATCCTATGGTGGTTATAGGGGGCCCTAGGGGAGCTCTAAGCGTCCTATGGGAGCTCTAGGAGGCCCGGTGGGGGCTATAGGGGGTCGTAGGGGAGCTCCGGGGTACCCGTGGGGTCTCTAGGGGGCCCTATGGGGGCTATAGTGGGTCCTATGGTTGCTATAGGGGGGCCGATGGGGCTATAGGGGGTCCTGGGGCAGAACTGGGTGTCCTAGGGGGGCTATAGGGGGTTCTATGGTGGTTATAGGGCGCGCTGGGGGAGCTCTAGGGGGTCCTATGGTGGTTATAGTGTGCCCTTTGGGAGCTCTAGGGCATCCTATGGGGTCTATCGGGGGTCCTATACGAGCTCTAGGGGGTCTATAGGAGCTCTAGGGGGTCCTATGCGGGCTCTAGGGAGCCCTATGGGAGCTATAGGGGGTTCTAGGGGAGCTCTGGGGGGCCCTATAGGGGCTATAGTGGGTCCTATGGTTGCTATAGGGGGTTCTATAGGAGCTCTAGGGTCTTATGGTGGTTATAGGGGGTCCTAGGGGAGCTCTAGGGGGCCCTATGGGGGCTATAGGGCATCCTATGTTGGTTATAGGGAGCCCTAGGGGAGCTCTAGGTGGTCCTATGTGGGCTATAGGGGGTCCTAGGTGAGCTCTGGGCGTCCTAGGGGAGCTCTAGGGGGACCAATGGAGGCTATAGGGAATCCTATGGGGACTATGGGGAGTCCTATAGGAGGTCCAGGAGGTCCTATGGGGCCTATACGGGGTCCTATGTTGGTTATAGGGGGTCCTAGGGGAGCTCTGGGGGTCCTGTGGGGCCTCTAGGGGGCCCTATGGGGGCTCTTAGGGGGTCCTATGGTGGTTATAGTTGGCCCTATGGGAGCTCTAGGGCATCCTATGGGGACTATAGGGGATCCTATAGAAGCTCTAGGGGGCTTAGAGGAGCTCTAGGGGTTCCTATGGGGACTCTAGGCGGTCCTATGGGAGTTCTAGGGGGCCCTATGGGGGTTATAGGGGGTCCTAGGGGAGCTCTTGGGGGTCCTATGGGAGCTCTAGGGGGTCCTAGGGGAGCTCTAGGGGTCCCTATGGGGACTATATGGGGTCCTAAGGGAGCTCTGGGGGTCCTGTGGGGGCTCTATGGGGCCCTATGGGAGCTCTAGGACATCCTACGGGGACTATAGAGAATCCTATAGAAGCTCTAGGGGGTTCTATCGGGGCTATA
>NW_028290194.1:0-26919 GCF_059628265.1 Tinamus guttatus | reverse complement strand
CAAACTCAACGTCATTGGCGTCAAACTCAACGGCGTTGAGCCCAATGGCGTCAAACTCAACATCAATGGCGTCAAACTCAAAGGCGTTGAGCCCAACGGCGTCCAACTCAACATCAATGAACCCAACGGCGTCCAACTCAATGTCATTGACCTCAATGGGGTCCAACTCAACGGCGTTGACCTCAGTGGGGTCCAACTCAACGGCGTTGAACTCGACGTTGTTGACCCCAACGGCCTCGAACTCAATGGTGCCCAACTCAACATCATTGGCCTCAACGGCATCGAGCTCCATGGCGCCGATGGCGTCAACCTCAACCTCGTTGAACTCAACGGTCTCGAACTCAATGGCGCCAACGTCGTTGAACTCAACATCATCGAACCCAACGGCGTTGACCTCAACGTCATTGAACTCCACGGCGTCAACGTCATCGAACTCAACAGCGTCGGCCTCAATGGCGTCAACGTCATCGAACGCGGCGGCCTCGACCTTCCTGGCGTCGCCGCCGTCGTCGTCGTCGTCGTCGTCGTCGTCGTCGTGGCGCCGCGCCGGCGGGGACCAGTCCCCCAGCAGCAGCAACTACTTCAGCCCGCGCGAGGCCCCGCGCGACGACGAGAAGGCCACGAAGTTCCTGGAGGAGGACGAGGAGGACGAGGACGAGGAGGACGAGGAGGACGAGGGCCCGCGGCGGCCGCTCTACGCGCCGCCCCGCATCGTCCCGCAGAAGCAGTGGGTCTACGTGAAGCAGGAGTGGCTGCACGAGGACCTGGTGCTCACGTGCGAGGAGGACGAGGACCCCGCGGCGGCGGCGGCGCCCAACGACGGCGGCGCTTTGAGCATCAGCGACGTCCGCACGTTGCGGCCGCCGCCGCCGCCCGCCACCCAGGTCAACTACTGCGAGTCGTCGGAGGAGCCGGGCGGCTTCGGCGCCCGCGCGCTGCTGCCCATGGACATGCAGGGCAACCAGCTCCTGGTGTTCCCGGCGGCGGCGGCGGCGGCGGCGCCGTCGGGACACGGCGCCGTGCGGCTGGCGGCGGCGGCGGCCGACGGCGCCAAGATCTTCCTGTGCCACTGCGGCAAGGCCTTCTCGCACCGCAGCATGCGCGACCGCCACGTCAACATGCACCTCAACCTGCGGCCCTTCGGCTGCCCCGTGTGCGCCAAGAAGTTCAAGATGAAGCACCACCTCACGGAGCACATGAAGACCCACACGGGCCTCAAGCCCTACGAGTGCCACGTGTGCGCCAAGAAGTTCATGTGGCGCGACAGCTTCGTGCGCCACAAGGGCCACTGCGAGCGGCGCCACCGGCTGGCGCTGCCCGCGGCGGGTGGCACCGGGGGTGGCGCCGGGGGTGGCACCGCGGGGCCCAAGAAGGAGCTGGCGGCGGCCGACGGCGGCCACTGGGCAGCCGTAGGGGATGGAGGAGGAGGAGGGTCCCCCCGGGATGACGGAGGGTTCGGGAAGATGTGAGGGACCGGACGCCTGGGCCCTTCGGAACGGGATTGTCTGGGCCGCGGGGACTGGGGTTCCTGCGCTCGGACGCCTGGGCCCCTCCGGATCCGGACGCTTGGGCCCCTCTGGATCCTGGGCCCCTCTGGATCCTGGGCCCCCCTGGACCTGGACACCTGGGCCCCTCCGGATCCTGGGCCCCGCTGGATCCTGGGCCCTCCTGGACCCGGACGCCTGGGCCCCTCTGGATCCAGATTCTGGGCCCCTCCGGATCCTGGGCCCTCCTGGATCCAGATCGTGGGCCCATCCAGGTCGTGGTCCCTCCTGGACCTGGACACTTGGGCCCCTCCGGATCTCGGGCCCTCCTGTATCCTGCTCCTGGGCCCTCCTGGGCCCGGACGCCTGGGCCCCCATGGACCGGACGCCTGGGCCCTCCTGGGCCCCTCTGGACCTGGACACCGGGGTCACCCCCGTGGCCCGGACGCCTGGGCCCCCTTCCTCTCCCCCGCTCGGGTGGCTCCGTGTCCTTGTCCCCCCTCCTCCTGAACGACCGGTGCAGAACCGGGAACGCGCCCTGCCCCCGCCCCGCGCTGTCCCCGTGCTCGTTGTCATCGCTGTCCCCTCCCGGCGTCCCCCGTGTCCCCTCTGTTTGTTGTCACCCCCCCCACACACACAACCTCGGTACAACCAGCCCGGCGCTGTCCCCTCCCCAGCCCCCCAGCCGGACGCCTGGGCCCCTTGCGCCCCCCACCCCGCACTTGGGGATCCCCGGACGCCTGGGCCCCCGGCTGCGTCACTTTGGGGGAGGGGACCCCCCCCGCCCCCCGTTTTGTACTCGAGTCTCCCCGTGTTTTTTTTAACGTCTATAAATAGCGCTGCTCCCGTGACGTCAGCGCCGCTCGGCTCCTTTCGGTTCCGCTCGGCTGTTGGCGGGGAGGGGCCAAAGGGCTCGGCCACGCTCGGCTCCTTCCGGCTTCGTTCGGCCCCTGGGCGGGGGCAGTGAAGGGGCTCGGCCCCTCTCGGCTCTTTCCGGCCCTTCCCGGCCCCTCTCGGCTCTTTCCGCCTCTTTTCGGCTCTTTCCGGCCCTGCCGGGAAACGAAACCGAAAGCGGCGATGGCGGCTCCGAAGCTGCGGCTGCTGCTGAGCGGTGAGAGCCGGGGCCGGGGAGGGGGGAAGGCGACAAAGACTGACCCCTCCCCCCCCCCCGAAGGGGACCCCCCCGGACCCGCCCCCCTCCCCCATGTCCCTCACGGTGACACCCCCCCTCCCCAGACTCCCCCCAATGCCCCCCCCCCCCCCCCGGTTCTCAGGAGCTGCCCCCCCCCCATTTGCCCCCCATTAATGCCCCCCCCTCAATTTACCCCCATTAATGCCCCCCCCCCCCCAGCGCTGCTGCTGCTGCCGCTGCCCCCCCCCCCGCGGCGCCGCCGCCCCCCCCCGCCCTGCGCTGCCTCCTGCTGCTGCCGCCGCCGCCGGGGGGGGGCGGCCTGGCCGGGGCGGGGGGGGCGCGCCCGGCCCTGCTGCGCGTGCGCGGGGACGGGGGGGGCGACAGCGACGGCGACGGCGACAGCGACAGCGACAGCGACGCGGCCCGGAGCGCCCCGGAGCTGGCCCTGGTGCTGGACGTGGCCGGTAGGTGGCGGGTGACACCCCCCCCCCCCCACCAGGACACCGCGGGGTCCCCGTCACCCCCTCCCCCCCCACAGTGTCCCCAAGGTCCCTGTCACCCCCCAGGAGCCCCTGGGGTCGCTGCCACCCTCCCCTCAATGTCCCCAGGGTCCCCATCACCCCCCTTAGGCCACCCTGTGGTCCCTGTCACCTTCCCCTCCCCACCGTCCCCAGGTCTTTGTCACCCCCCCCTTAAGCCACTCTGGGGTCCCTGTCACTTCCCAATGTCCCCAGGCTCGCGGTCACCCCTCGCGATGTCCCCAAGGTCCCCATCACCCCCCTGTGCTCCCATGGCCGCGTGTCCCCATGGCCACCAACCCTGTCCAATGTCCCAATGTCCTCAGGGTCCCCATCACCCCCCTGTGCTCCCATGGCCACGTGTCCCCATGGCCACCAACACCCCCAATGTCCTCAGGGTCCCTGCCACCCCCCCTGTGCTCCCATGGCCGCGTGTCCCCACGGCCACCACCCCCTCAATGTCCCCAGGGTCCCCATCACCCCCTTGTGCTCCCATGGCCACCAACTCCCCCAATGTCCCCAGGGTCCCTGTCACCCCCTAGTGTCCCCAGGGTCCCCATCACCCCCCTGCGCTCCCATGGCTGCGTGTCCCCATGGCCACCAACCCCCCCAATGTCCCAATGTCCCCAGGGTCCCTGTCACCCCTCACAGTGTCCCCAGGGTCCCCATCACCCCCTGTGCTCCCATGGCCGCGTGTCCCCATGGCCACCAACCCCGTCCAATGTCCCAATGTCCCCAGGGTCCCCATCACCCCCCTGTGCTCCCATGGCCACGTGTCCCCATGGCCACCAACCCCGTCCAATGTCCCAGTGTCCCCAGGGTCCCCATCACCCCCTGTGCTCCCATGGCCACCAACCCTCCACAATGCCCCAATGTCCCCCGGGTCCTTGTCACCCCCCACAGTGTCCCCAGGGTCCCCATCACCCCCTTGTGCTCCCATGGCCACCAACTCCCCCAATGTCCCAATGTGCCCAGGGTCCCTGTCACCCCCTAGTGTCCCCAGGGTCCCCATCACCCGCCCCGTGCTCCCATGGCTGCGTGTCCCCATGGCCACCAACACCCCCAATGTCCCCAGGGTCCCCATCACCCCCCTGTGCTCCCATGGCCACGTGTCCCCATGGCCACCAACCCTGTCCAATGTCCCAATGTCCCCAGGGTCCCTGTCACCCCCCCCCCCCCAGTGTCCCAGGGTCCCCATCACCCCCCTGTGCTCCCATGGCTACCAACCCCGTCCAATGTCCCCAGGGTCCCCATCATCCCCCTGTGCTCCCATGGCCACGTGTCCCCATGGCCACCAACCCTGTCCAATGTCCCAATGTCCCCAGGGTCCCCATCACCCCCTGTGCTCCCATGGCCGCGTGTCCCCATGGCCACCAACACCCCCAATGTCCCCCGGGTCCATGTCACCCCCCCCAGTGTCCTCAGGGTCCCCATCACCCCCCCGTGCTCCCATGGCCACGTGTCCCCATGGCCATGAACCCCCCCAATGTCCCAATGTCCCCAGGGTCCTTGTTACCCCCCACAGTGTCCCCAGAATCCCCATCACCCCCCTGTGCTCCCATGGCCGCGTGTCCCCATGGCCATGAACCCCCCCAATGTCCCAATGTCCCCAGGGTCCCCATCACCCCCTGTGCTCCCATGGCCACCAACCCCGTCCAATGTCCCCAGGGTCCCCATCACCCCCTGTGCTCCCATGGCCACCAACCCTCCACAATGTCCCAATGTCCCCCGGGTCCTTGTCACCCCCCACAGTGTCCTCAGGGTCCCCATCACCCCCCCGTGCTCCCATGGCCGCGTGTCCCCATGGCCACCAACCCCCCCAATGTCCCAATGTCCCCAGGGTCCCTGTCACCCCCCAGTGTCCCCAGGGTCCCCATCACCCCCCTGTGCTCCCATGGCCGCGTGTCCCCATGGCCACCACCCCCTCAATGTCCCCAGGGTCCCCATCACCCCCTTGTGCTCCCATAGCCACCAACCCCCCCAATGTCCCAGTGTCCCCAGGGTCCCCATCACCCCCCTGTGCTCCAATGGCCGCGTGTCCCCACAGCCGCCACCCCCCCACAATGTCCCCATGTCCCCGCAGACCCGCGGGGGGCCCTGTCCCCGCTGGTGGCCGCGCTGTCCCCGTCGGGGCCCCCCCCGCAGTGCGAGCTGAGCCGCACGGTGCCAGCGCCCGGTGTCCCCCGCTGGGGGGACGGTGCCACCCCCACCCCGCCCCCGATGTCCCCAGCGGGGCTGGGGGGGACGTGGTGGGCGCTGGACGTGGCCACCCCCGCGCTGGGCCTGGCCGCGCTGCTGCAGGGGGACACCGGGGACACCGGGGACACCGAGGGCACCGTCACCGCCAAGGCCACCGGTAAGGGGACACGGGGTGGGGGGAAGGGAGGTGGCACCGACCTTGTCCAGGGTGTCCCCTCCCCGCGGGTCCTTGGGGAGGATGTGGCCTCCCGATGTCCCTGTGTGTCCCCTTGAGGTCCCCATGTCCTTCCATGTCCCCACGTGTCCCCTATGTCCCCTATATCTCCAATATCCCCCTCATGTCCCTCCAAGTCCCCGCGTGTCCCCCATGTCCCTCCACGTTCCCCCATGTTGGCTGTGTCTCGCCATGTCCCCTCATGTCCCTGCCACGTCCTTCGATGTCCCCATATCCCCCATATTCCTCCATGTTTCCGTATCTCCAATGTCCCCCATGTCCTTCAGTGTCCCCATGTCCCCATATCCTCCATGTCCCCCATACTGCCCACATCCCCAATGTTCCCATGTCCCCCATACCCCGTGTCCCCAATGTCCCCAATGTCCTTCAATGTCCCCATGTCCCCATATCTCCATGTCCCCCATACCCCCCACATCCCCAATGTCCCCATGTCCCCATACCCCGTGTCCCCAATGTCCCCCATGTCCTTCAATGTCCCCATGTCCCCCATACCCCGTGTCCCCAATGTCCCCCACACCCCCAACGTCCCCATGTCCCTCCATGTCCCCCATACCCCCCGTGTCCCCAATGTCCCCATGTCCCCATATCCTCCATGTCCCCCACACCCCCCATGTCCCCAGTGTCCCCATGTCCCCCATACCCGCCACGTCCCCAATGTCCCCAATGTCCCCCACATCCCCCACGTCCCCATGTCCCTCCATGTCCCCCACACCCCCCACGTCCCCAGTGTCCCCATGTCCCCCATACCCCCCACGTCCCCAATGTCCCCAATGTCCCCCACACCCCCCACGTCCCCATGTCCCTCCATGTCCCCCGCACCCCCACGTCCCCAGTGTCCCCACCGCCCCCCCGTGTCCCCGCAGTGGCCCTGGCCGTGTTGACGCGCACGCCGGTGGCCGTGCGGCGCCCCGGGGACACGGCCACCCTGCACTGCTCCTTCGTCCCCAACGCGCCGGGGCCCTTCGCCGTGGAGTGGCGCCACCAGCACGGCGGCGCCGGCCGCGTCCTGCTGGCCTACGAGGCGGCCGATGTCACCGGCGTCCCCGCCGGCGTCACCGCGGGGCGGGCGCGCGTGGCCCGCGCCGGGGCCGAGCTGCTGCTGGGCCGCGCGGGGGACGGTGGCACCGAGGTGACGCTGCGGCGGCGGGCGCTGGCGCCGGGCCACGAGGGCGCCTACGTGTGCGCCGTGTTCCTGCCCTGGGGACACGCGCAGCGCGGCCTGCGGCTGCTCCTGCGGCGTGCGTGGGGACACGGGGACACGGGGGACACGGGGGGACATGGGGGACATGGGGGGGATACAGGGGGATGTGCGGAGATGGGGGACATGGGGGAGACACGGGGGGACATGGGGGGAACATGGGGGACATGGGGATACGAGGGGATGTGCGGAGATGGGGGACATGGGGGAGACACGGGGGGACATGGGACACGGGAGACACGGGAACACGGGGGACATGGGGATACGGGGGACATGGGGGGACACGGGGGACATGGGGATACGAGGGAACATACGGAGATGGGGGACAAGGGGGAGACATGGGGGGACATGGGGGGACATGGGACACGGGGGACACGGGGACATGGGGGGAACACGGGGGACATGGGGATACGGGGGGACGTGCGGAGATGGGGGACATGGGGGAGACATGGGGGGACATGGGGGGACATGGGGACAGGGGACATGGGACATGGGGGACACGGGGATATGGGACACGGGGACGTGCGGAGATGGGGGGACAGGGCACATGGAGACGTGGGGCACATGGTAGGGATGTGGGGAGACACAGAGGACATGGGGGGACACGGGGGGATGTGGGGACACGGGGGACATGGGGGGGATACGGGGGGACGTGCGGAGATGGGGGACATCGGGGGGACATGGGGGGACATGGGGGAGACATGGGGAGATGGGGACAGGGGACATGGGACACGGGGGACACGGGGATATGGGACACAGGGGACATGGGGACATGCGGAGATGGGGGAACGGGGGACATGGGGACACGGGGCACATGGTGGGGACGTGGGGAGACACAGGGGACGGGGGGACGTGGGGACATGGCGGACATGGGGGAGACACGGGGGGACGGGGAGATGGGTACAGGGGACACGGGGGACATGGGGACACGGGGGGATGTTCGGACATGGGGGACGGGGGACATGGGGGGACACAAGGGACATGGTGGGACACGGGATATGGGACACAGAAGACACGGAGACACGGGGAGACGTGGGGGGATGGGGGAGATGGGGAGACACGGGGGACATGGGGGAAATGGGGGCACATGAGGGGACACGAGGGGACATGGGGGGACATGGGGGGACATGGGGATGTGGAGGGACATGAGGACACAGGAGCAGGGGACACAGGGTGGCACGGGCACATGGGGAGACACGGGACATGGGACACGGAGGAGCAGGGGACACAGGGACATGGGGGGACGTGGGGACACGGCACGAGGGGACACGGGGACATGGGGACACGGGACAAGCCATACACAGCCTATAGGATCCATAGGGAACCCTCGGCGACGCCGCTTGTCCCCTGCAGAGCCGCCCAAGGTGACGCTGTCCCCGTCGCCCCTCGTGGTGGCCCCGGGCCACCGGGCCGAGCTGCTCTGTGACACCGGTGGCTTCTACCCGCTGGACGTGACGGTGACGTGGCAGCGGCGCGCGGGGGACGGCGGCGCCTGGCGGCCCCTCGGGGACACGTGGGGCTCGGGCCACGCGGTGGCCGCCGATGGCACCTTCGGGCGGCGTCACGGCGTCCGCCTGTCCCCGGCGCGGCTCGGGGAGCACGGGGACACCTGCGCCTGCGTGGTGGCCCACGAGGCGCTGGCGGCCCCGCTGCGCGTCACCCTGCGGCTGCAGGTGGCCGGTGAGCGGAGGGGCTCGGGGACAGCGGGGACGGGCTTGGGGACATTGGGTTTGGGGACAGCAGGGATGGGCTTGGGGACAGCAGGGACGGGCTTGGGGACATTGAGAATGAGTCTGGGGACATTGAGAATGGGTCTGGGGACAGCGGGGACGGGCTTGGGGACAGCAGGGATGGGCTTGGGGACACCGGGGACGGGCTTGGGGACAGTGGGGATGAGTTTGGGGACAGAGAGGATGGGCTTTGGGACACTGGGGACGGGCTTGGAGACACTGGGGATGGGCTTGGGGACAGTGGGGACAGGCTTGGGGACATTGAGAATGGGTTTGGGGACACCGGGGATGGGCTTGGGGACAGCGGGGACAGGCTTGGGGACACCAGGGATGGGCTTGGGGACACTGAGAATGGGTCTGGGGACAGCAGGGACAGGCTTGGGGACACTGGAGACGGGCTTGAAGACACTGGGGATGGGCTTGGGGACAGTGGGGACGGGCTTGGGGACGCTGAGAATGGGTCTGGGGACAGCAGGGATTGGCTTGGGGACAGCGGGGACAGGCTTGGGGACAGGAGGAATGGGCTTGGGGACACCGAGAGTGGGTTTGGGGACACTGAGAACAGGTTTGGAGACAGCAGGGACGGGCTTGGGGACACCAGGACTGGCCTTGGGGACACCAGGGGACACCAGAGCCAGGCTCGGTGCCACCCCCGTCCCTGTCCTTGTCCCCACAGGAGCGGAGGGTCCCAGCATCGAGGACTCCGTGGGGCTCTTCCTTGTCACCTTCGTCCTCTACGGCCTCTTCCGGTGGCTCGGGGGCTCCGGTGAGGATTGTCCCCGTGTGTCCCCCTGTCCCCACGCGGCCACCGCGGCCACCTCACCCTCCTCTTCCTCCCGCAGCGCCGCAGCCCCGCGACAAGAGCCAGGTAAAGTGACCGTCCCCCTGGGTGACACCTGGGTCCCCTTGGGGCTGCCCATGTCACCTTGGGGCCGCCCAGGTCCCTTGGGGTTACCTGTGTCCCCCTGAGTGACACCTGGGTCCCCCTGGGGCCACTGGGGTCCCTTGGGGCCACCAATGTCACCTTGGGGCCATCCAGGTCCCTTGGGGTTACCTGTGTCCCCCTGAGTGACACCCGTGTCCCCCTGGGGCCACTGGGGTCCCTTGGGGCCACCAATGTCCCCTGGGTGACACCTGGGTCCCCTTGGGGCTGCCCATGTCACCTTGGGGCCGCCCAGGTCCCTTGGGGTTACCTGTGTCCCCCCGAGTGACACCCGTGTCCCCCTGGGGCCACCTGAGCACCCTGGGTGACACCTGGGTCCCTTGGGGCCACCAATGTCCCCTGGGTGACACCTGGGTCCCCTTGGGGCCACCGGGGTCCTTTGGGGCCACCAATGTGCCCTGGGTGACACCTGGGTCCCCTTGGGGCTGCCCATGTTACCTTGGGGCCACCCAGGTCCCTTGGGGGTTACCTGTGTCCCCCTGAGTGACACCCGTGTCCCCCTGGGGCCACCGGGGTCCCTTGGGGCCACCGACGTCCCCTGGGTGACACCTGGGACACCTGGGGACATCCGAGTCCCTCGGGGCCACCGATGTCCCCTCACAAGTCCCTGTCCTCCCTCATCAGAAATCGGAGTGAGGCCGAAGGCGGCGCCACGAGACCCGGGCCAATAAAGGTGTTTCCTGCCAAAGTGCCACCGTGTCCCCGGTGTCCCCGTTGTCGCCGTCGCCGCCCGTTGTCCCCGGGCCGGGGCGGCCTCGAGGAGTTACCTCAGGAGGGGGCGGGGCCGCTCTGTGGGCGGCAGCCAATGGGAGCGGGAGTTACCTCAGGAGGGGACGGAGCTGCACGCTGGGCGGCAGCCAATGGCAGCGGGAGTTACCTCAGGAGGGGAGGGAGCTGCTCGGCGCCGGCCAATGGCAGCGGGAGTTACCTCAGGAGGGGGCGGGGCGGCGCTCTGGGCGGCAGCCAATGGCAGCGGGAGTTACCTCAGGAGGCGGCGGGGCCGCTCTGTGGGCGGCAGCCAATGGGAGCGGGAGTTACCTCAGGAGGAGGCGGGGCGGCGCGCTGGGCCACAGCCAATGGCGGCGGGAGTTACCTCAGGAGGAGGCGGGGCGGCGCTATGGGCGGCAGCCAATGGTAACGGGAGTTACCTCAGGAGGGGGCGGAGCAGCGCGGCGCCGGCCAATAGGAGCGGGCGCTGCCTCAGGAGGGGGCGGGTCCCCATCCTGTCCCCCGCGTCCCACCCCCGTCGTCTCTGGGGTCAGGGACGTCCCCAAGGGCCACCCGTCCCCCCCCCCGCGGGGCCCAGGCGTCCGAGGTGGCACCGGGAGCAGCGACAGGGAGGACTTTAATGGGGACCGGGGGGGCACCGGGGACAGGGGGCAGCGGTGGCTCCTGGGGACGTCCCATGGGTGACATTGGGCCACCCCATTGGTCCATAGGGTGATGGTGGCTCCTCTTGGGGACATCTCATGGGGATCAGGTCATTGGTGGCTCCTCTTGGGGACGTCCCATTGGTCCATGGGGTGACGGTGGCTCCTCTTGGGGACATCCCATTGGCCAATGGGGTCCATGGGGTGACGGTAGCTCCTCTTGGGGACATCTCATGGGGGTCAGGTCACTGGTGGCTCCTCTTGGGGACATCCCATTGGCCAATGGGGTCCATGGGGTGACACTGGCTCCTCTTGGGGACATCTCATGGGGGTCAGGTCACTGGTGGCTCCTCTTGGGGACGTCCCATTGGTCCATGGGGTCCATGGAGTGACATTGGGGATGTCTCCTTGGTCCATGGGGTCCATGGGGTGACGGTGGCTCCTCTTGGGGACATCCCATGGGGGTCAGGTCATTGGTGGCTCCTCTTGGGGACATCCCATTGGCCAATGGGGTCCATGGGGTGACGGTAGCTCCTCTTGGGGACATCTCATGGGGATCAGGTCATTGGTGGCTCCTCTTGGGGATGTCCCATTGATCCATGGAGTGACATTTGGGACACCCCATAGGTCCATGGGGTGACACTGGCACTTCTTGGGGACATCCCATGGGGGTCAGGACGATGGTGGCTCCTCTTGGGGACATCCAATGGGCTCCATGGGGTGACATTGGGGATGTCCCCTTGGTCCATGGGGTCCATGGGGTGACGGTGGCTCCTCTTGGGGACGTCTCATGGGGATCAGGACGATGGTGGCTCCTCTTGGGGACATCCCATGGGGATCAGGTCACTGGTGGCTCCTCTTGGGGACATCCCATTGGTCCATGGGGTCCGTGGGGTGACGGTGGCTCCTCTTGGGGACATCTCATGGGGTCAGGTCACTGGTGGCTCCTCTTGGGGACGTCCCATTGGTCCATGGGGTCCATGGAGTGACATTGGGGATGTCTCCTTGGTCCATGGGGTCCATGGGGTGACGGTGGCTCCTCTTGGGGACATCCCATGGGGATCAGGTCACTGGTGGCTCCTCTTGGGGACATCCCATTGGTCCATGGGATCCATGGGGTGACGGTGGCTCCTCTTGGGGACATCCCATGGGGATCAGGACGATGGTGGCTCCTCTTGGGGACGTCCCATTGGTCCATGGGGCCCAGAGGGTGACATTGGGGACATCCCATTGGTCCAGGGGGTGACATTGGCTCTTCTTGGGGACGTCCCATTGGTCCACGGGGCCCGGGGGATGATATTGGGAACACCCCATTGGTCCAAGGGGTCTTGGGGACACCCCATTGGTCCAGGGGGTGACGGTGGCTCCTCTTGGGGACATCGCAGGATGGGGGGGGGGGCGGTCACTGCCTGGCCCCGCCCCCGGCCCCGCCCCCATCCCCGTCCGGGCGGGGGAGGGGCGGCCACGGGGCCAGCGGGAGGAGGGGCCCGGGGGGGCGGGGCTCGTCGGGGCGGGGGGGGCGGGGCGCGGGCGGGTCCCCGCGCTGGGGGGAGGGGGCGGGGTCCGACATGCTGCAAAGGGAGGGGGGAGGGGGGGGTCAGGAGGGGCCCCGGCGTCTGGGACCCCCCCCACCCCCGCCCCCCTTCGTGTCCTGGAGCTTCTCCCTGTGCCCCCCCCCCCCCGCCCCAAACGGAGGGGCCCAGGAGTCCGGGAAGGGGACCAGGATTCCAGGAAAGGGGCCAGGAGTCTGGGAAGGAGCCCAGGTAACTGGGAAAGGGCCCAGGAGTCCGGGAAAGGGCCCAGGAGTCCGGGAAAGGGGCCAGGATTCCGGGAAAGGGGCCAGGATTCCGGGAAAGGGGCCAGGAGTCTGGGAAAGGGACCCAGGTAACTGGGAAAGGGCTTGGGAGTCCGGGAAAAGGCCCAGGAGTCGGGAAAGGGGCCAGGGGTCCAGGAAAGTGGCCAGGTGTCCGGGAAAGGGGCCCAGGATTCCGGGAAAGGGGCCAGGTGTCCGGGAAAGGGGCCCAGGAGTCCGGGAAAGGGACCCAGGTAACTGGGAAAGGGCTTGGGAGTCCGGGAAAGGGCCCAGGTGTCCGGGAAAGGGCCCAGGAGTCGGGAAAGGGGCCCAGGAGTCGGGAAAGGGGCCCAGGATTCCGGGAAAGGGGCCCAAGTGTCTGGGAAAGCAGCCCAGGTGTCCGGGAAAGGGGCCCAGGTAACTGGGAAAGGGCCCGGGAGTCCGGGAAAGGGCCCAGGATTCCGGGAAAGGGGCCCAGGAGTCCGGAAAGGGCCCCAGGTGTCCGGGAAAAGGGCCCTGGAGTCCGGGAAAAGGCCCAGGAGTCGGGAAAGGGGCCCAGGTGTCCGGGAGAAAGGGGCCCAAGTGTCTGGGGAAAGGGGCCCAGGTAACTGGGAAAGGGCTTGGGAGTCCGGGAAAGGGGCCAGGGGTCCAGGAAGGGCCCAGGAGTCCGGGAAAGGGCCCAGGGGCCGGGAAGGGCCCCCGGCGTCTCGGGCGCTCCCAACCTGGCGGCTCCGGCTCCGCTGGCTGCGCTGGGGGGCCCGGCCCCCCCCCCCCGGGGGCTCCTTATGGGGTGTCCAGCGGTGGCGGGGCCCGGACGCCTGGGCCCTCCCCCTCACCCCATTGCCCCAGGGGGGCCCAGGCGTCCGGGGGGGGGGGGGGTGTCACTGTCCCCGTCCCTCCCCCCGGGGCAGGTTTGGGACCATGGCCGGGTGTGTCACCTCGATGTCCCCCAATGGCCCCGGGTGGGGCTGGGAGAGGCCCAGGGACACCTGGGGACAACGGGGAAGGTGACAGAGGGGAAGGTGACACTTGGAGGTGACACAGGGAAGGTGGCACGTGGGGACATGGGGAGGGTGACAGAGGGGGGGTGACACTTGGAGGTGACACTTGGAGGTGACACAGGGAGGGTGACACGTGGGGACATGGGGAGGTGACAGAGGGGGGGTGACACTTAGAGGTGACACTTGGAGGTGACACAGGGAGGTGGCACGTGGGGACGTGGGGAGGTGACAGAGGGGGGTGACACTTGGAGGTGACACAGGGAGGTGACACATGGAGGTGGCACGTGGGGACATGGGGAGGTGACAGAGGGGGGTGACACAGGGAGGTGGCACGTGGGGACATGGGGAGGTGACAGAGGGGGGGTGACACTTGGAGGTGACACTTGGAGGTGGCACGTGGGGACATGGGGAGGTGACACATGGAGGTGGCACGTGGGGACATGGGGAGGTGACAGAGGGGGGTGACACAGGGAGGTGACACATGGAGGTGGCACGTGGGGACATGGGGAGGTGACAGAGGGGGGTGACACAGGGAGGTGACACTTGGAGGTGGCACGTGGGGACATGGGATGGCACGTGGGGACATGGGGAGGTGACACTTGGAGGTGACACATGGGGATGCGGGGAGGTGACACTTGCAGGTGACACATGCAGGTGGCATGTGGGACACGGGAGGTGACACGGGGCGACACGTGCAGGATGTGGCCCATCCCGATGCCACCGCTTTATTGGGACGCAGGAAACGGGGCCACCGGGGAGGGGCCCCGGCGTCCGGGAGGGCCCCGGCGTCCGGGAGCTCCTACTTGTCGCAGCCTCCGCAGCTGGATTGGGATTCGCCGGAGCTGGAGGCGGAGCCGGTTCCGGAGCCCATCCCGGAGCCGCTCCCGGATCCCATCCCAGGGCGGGATCCGGATCCCGTCCCGGAGCCGGAGCCCATCCCGGATCCTGTCCCGGATCCGGTTCCCATCCCGGGACGGGATCCAGAGCCCATCCCGGATCCTGTCCCGGATCCGGAGCCCATCCCGGTTCCCATCCATGGACGGGATCCGGATCCCATCCCGGATCCTGTCCCAAATCCGGAGCCCATCCCGGTTCCCATCCATGGACGGGATCCAGAGCCCATCCCGGATCCTGTCCCGGATCCGGAGCCCATCCCGGAGCTGGAGCTGCTTCCAGATCCCATCCCAGGGTGGGATCCCAATCCAGATCCCATCCCAGATCCAGATCCCATCCCGTATTCCGTCCCAGATCCCATCCCTAGGCGGGATCCAGATCCCATCCCTAGGCGGGATCCGGCTCCGGATCCCATCCCGTATCCCGTCCCAGATCCGGCTCCGGCTCCCATCCCGCCTCCCATCCCATATTCCGTCCCGGCTCCGGCTCCCATCCCGGTTCCGGGCCGGCGGCGCACGGGGATGTGGCCCCCGATCCGGGCGGGATCCTGCGGCCCCGGCACGAAGGGGATCCCGGGATTCTTGTACACCGGGTGCCGGGACCCGCCGTAGGATCCCAATCCCCCATAGGATCCGGATCCGCCTCCATAAGATCCGAATCCCCCATAGGATCCGGATCCACCTCCATAGGATCCTGATCCGCCTCCATAGGATCCCGATCCGCCTCCATGGGATCCCGATCCGCCTCCATAGGATCCCGATCCCCCATAGGATCCGGATCCGCCTCCATAGGACCCAGATCCGCCCCCATAGGATCCCGATCCCCCATAGGATCCCGATCCGCCTCCATAGGATCCCAATCCCCCATAGGATCCCGATCCCCCATAGGATCCCGATGCGCCCCCATAGGATCCTGATCCGCCCCCATAGGATCCTGCCTCATCCCCATAGGCATCCGGCAACTTGTAGGATCCGGAGCTGCTGCCAGAGGATCCCGATGCTCCGGAGGCTCCGGATCCGCTTCCTCCCTGGGATCCGGGTCTCCCGGATCCGGAGCCGCTCCCATAGGATCCCGCTCCCCCGTAGGATCCCGATTGGCCCCCAGAGGTTGCTCCAGCTCCGTAGGATCCCGGGAGACCATAGGATCCCATGGAGCCTCCCCCGGAGGAGCCGGAGCCGCTTCCGTAGGATCCTATTGATCCATACGATCCCCCCGATCCATATGATCCCGATCCGCCCCCATAGGAGCTGGAAGCGCTTCCATAGGAGCCCGGCCGTCCATAGGATCCCGATCCACCCCCATAGGATCCCGCTGATCCGTAGGATCCGGCGCCGCTTCCGGAGGATCCCGCGGCTCCGGGTTCATCGCAGGGATCCGGCTCCGGGGCCAGGCGGGAGCCGCTGGGATCGCAGCGGCCGGAGCAGCCTGGAGGAGGGTCCCCAATGTCCCCATGTCCCCAATGTCCCCGTGTCCCCAATGTCCCCAATGTCCCCAATGTCCCCAATGTCCCCCCATGTCCCCAATGTCCCCATGTCCCCCCATGTCCCCCCATGTCCCCCATGTCCCCCATGTCCCCCCATGTCCCCAATGTCCCCATGTCCCCAATGTCCCCCATGTCCCCAATGTCCCCGATGTCCCCCAATGTCCCCATGTCCCCCCATGTCCTCTAGTTCCCCCATGTCCCTCCATGTCCTCAATGTCCCCCATGTCCTTCCATGTCCCCATGTCCCCAATGTCCCCAATGTCCCCCCATGTCCCCCCATGTCCCTCTATGTCCCCATGTCCCTCCATGTCCTCTAGTTCCCCCATGTCCCCAATGTCCCTCCATGTCCCCAATGTCCCCAATGTCCCCATGTCCCCATGTCCCCAATGTCCCCATGTCCCCAATGTCCCCCCATGTCCCTCCATGTCCCCAATGTCCCCCATGTCCTCAATGTCCCCCATGTCCTTCCATGTCCCCAATGTCCCCCCATGTCCCCAATGCCCTCCCATGTCCCTCCATGTCCCCCATATCCCTATGTCCCCAGTGTACCCCATGTTCCCCATGTCCCCTAGTCCCCCCATGTGTCCCCATGTCCCCTCATATCCCCCCCATGTCCCTCCATGTCCCAATGTCCCCATGTTCCCCCATGTCCCCCGTGTCCCCTTGTCCCCAGCTCCCACCTCTCAGGCTCAGCAGCAGCAGCAGGAGGAGCCCCAGGGCGGCCGGTGGCTCCATGGCCGGTGTCACCGCAGGGGACAGGGGACAGCGGGGACAGGGGCCACCTGGGCCCTAAATAGGGGCCACCGGGGCGGGGGGAGGGGTGCCCCGAGGTGCCACCGCGGGGAGGGGACATTGGGGACACGGAGCCGCCCCCGCCCCAAGCGCTGACTCAGCCGCCGCCCGGACGCCTGGGCCCCTCCCTGGAAAGGGCGCCCGGACGCCGGGGCCCTCCTTAGGGATTGGGGTCAGGGGCGCCCGGACGCCTGGGCCCCTCCCTGGGTGGGGGGTCATGGGCACCCGGACGCCTGGGCCCTCCCTGGATAGGGCGCCCGGACGCCTGGGCCCCCCTTAGGGATGGGGTCAAGGGCGCCCGGACGCCTGGGCCCCTCCCTGGGTGGGGGGTCAGGGGCACCCGGACGCCTGGGCCCTCCCTGGGGGGTGTCAGGGGTACCCGGACGCCGGGCCCCTCCCTGGATAGGGCGCCCGGACGCCTGGGCCCCCCTTAGGGATGGGGTCAAGGGCGCCCGGACGCCGGGGCCCCTCCCCGGCCACCAGCAGCGGATCGGGGTCAGGGCGGCTCCCGGACGCCGGGGCCCCTAATCCCCCCCAACCCCGGCGTCCGGGCGGCCTCGACCCTACAATAACGCCCGGAGGCCCCGCCCCTTCCACAAGCCCGCCCCCTTCACAAGCCCCGCCCACCCCTCTTCCTCTCCCCCCCCCATCCGTACACAAAGACCCCCCCCCCCCCCCCCGGGGTCCCTCCCGGACGCCTGCCCCCCCCCCCCCCCCCCGCCCGGACGCCGGGGCCCCCTCCCTCCCCTTCCCCCCCCCGCCGGTTCCGGGCGGTTTTTTCGGCTCTGACCCCGCCCCGCCCCCCCCCGGACGCCTGGGCCCCCGCGAGCCCTCCCGCTCCCTCCCCCCCCCGCCCAGCGCCGCCGCCCCGGACGCCGGGGCCCCCCCAGCCGCATCCCGGGGTGAGTACCCGCCCCCCCCCCCACCCGGACGCCTGGGCCCCTCTGTGCGGGAGGGGGGAGAGGACTGAGATTGTGCCCCCCCCCCCCCCCCCCCATCCCATCCCGGCTCCCTCTGGCCACACCCCGCGCCGCGCCCGGACGCCGGGGCCCCTTCCCGGGATCCCCCTCCCGGCCCTCGGGTCCCCCCCGGCCCCTGGGATCCCCCTCCCGGACGCCGGGGCCCCTCCCGGGATCCCCCTCCCGGCCCGGGGGGGTCCCCCCCTCCTCCCTCCCGGACGCCGGGGCCCCTCGTAGGCACCGGGATTCCCCTCCCGGACGCCTGGGCCCTTCCAATCCATTGGGTCCCCCCTAGCTCCTGGGATCCCTTTCCCGGACTCCTGGGCCCCTCCCGGACTCCTGGGCCCTTTCCTGGACGCTGGGGTCCCCCCGACCCATTGGGTCCCCCCCAGCCCTTGGGATCCCTTTCCCGGACGCCTGGGCCCTTTCCCAGACACTGGGGCCTCCCCGGACACCGGGACCCCTCCAATCCACTGGGTCCCCCCCACCCCCTGGGATCCCATTCCCGGACGCCTGGGCCCCCCCGGACACCTGGGCCCCTCTGATCCATTGGGTCCCCCCTAGTTCCTAGGATCCCTTTCCTGGACCCATGGGATCCCATCCCCGGACGCCTGGGCCCTTTCCCGGATCCCTGGGCCCCCCCAATCCACTGGGTCCCCCCTAGTTCCTGAGATCCCTTTCCCGGACACTTGGGCCCATTCAAGGACACCTGGGCCCTTTCCCAGACCCTGGGGCCCCTCCAATCCATTGGATCCCCCCTAGCTCCTGGGATCCCATTCCCGGACGCCTGGGCCCTTTCCCGGACGCGTGGGCCCCTCCAATCCATTGGATTCCCCTTAGTTCCTGGGATCCCTTTCCCAGACTCCTGGGATCCCATTCCCGGACGCCTGGGCCCCTCCAATCCACTGGGTCCCCCACAGCCCCTGGGACCCCTTTCCCGGACTCCTGGGATCCCATTCCCAGATGCCCGGGCCCTTTCCTGGACTCTTGGGATCCCTTTCCCAGACTCCTGGGATCCCTTTCCCGGACGCCTGGGCCCTTTCCCAGACACTGGGGCCTCCCCGGACACCGGGACCCCTCCAATCCATTGGGTCCCCCCCACCCCCTGGGATCCCATTCCCGGACGCCTGGGCCCCTCTGATCCATTGGGTCCCCCCTAGTTCCTAGGATCCCTTTCCTGGACTCGTGGGATCCCATTCCCGGATGCCTGGGCCCCCCCAATCCACTGAATCCCCCCTAGCTCCTGGGATCCCTTTCCCAGACTCTTGGGATCCCAATCCTGGAACACCGGGGCCCTTTCCCGGACGCCTGGGCCCTTTCCCAGACACTGGGGCCTCCCCGGACACCGGGACCCCTCCAATCCATTGGGTCCCCCCCACCCCCTGGGATCCCATTCCCGGACGCCTGGGCCCCCCTGGACACCTGGGCCCCTCTGATCCATTGGGTCCCCCCTAGTTCCTAGGATCCCTTTCCTGGACCCATGGGATCCCATCCCCGGACGCCTGGGCCCTTTCCCGGATCCCTGGGCCCCCCCAATCCACTGGGTCCCCCCTAGTTCCTGAGATCCCTTTCCCGGACACTTGGGCCCATTCAAGGACACCTGGGCCCTTTCCCAGACCCTGGGGCCCCTCCAATCCATTGGATCCCCCCTAGCTCCTGGGATCCCATTCCCGGACGCCTGGGCCCTTTCCCGGACGCGTGGGCCCCTCCAATCCATTGGATTCCCCTTAGCCCCTGGGACCCCTTTCCCAGACTCCTGGGATCCCATTCCCGGACGCCTGGGCCCCTCCAATCCACTGGGTCCCCCACAGCCCCTGGGACCCCTTTCCCGGACTCCTGGGATCCCATTCCCGGATGCCTGGGCCCTTTCCCGGATGCCTGGGCCCCCCCAATCCATTGGATCCCCCCTAGCCCCTGGGACCCCTTTCCTGGACTCTTGGGATCCCTTTCCCGGACGCCGGGGCCCTTTCCCAGACTCCTGAGATCCCATTCCCAGACTCTTGGGATCCCTTTCCCGGACGCCGGGGCCCTTTCCCGGACGCTGGGGCCCCTCCAATCCATTGGATTCCCCCCTAGCTCCTGGGATCCCTTTCCCGGACGCCGGGGCCCTTTCCTGGATGCCGGGGCCCTTTCCCAGACTCCTGAGATCCCTTTCCCGGACTCTTGGGATCCCTTTCCCGGACGCCGGGGCCCTTTCCCGGACGCTGGGGCCCCTCCAATCCATTGGATTCCCCCCTAGCTCCTGGGATCCCTTTCCCGGACGCCGGGGCCCTTTCCTGGACGCCGGGGCCCTTTCCCAGACTCCTGAGATCCCATTCCCGGACTCTTGGGATCCCATTCCCGGACGCCGGGGCCCTTTCCCAGACTCCTGGGATCCCTTTCCCGGACTCTTGGGATCCCTTTCCCGGACGCCTGGGCCCCTCCGTCCGCAGGTCCATGGCGGTCCCGGGCTGGCGCCGGGACGGCCCCGCGGAGCCGCCGCGGCCGCCCTGGCAGCGGGAGCTGCTGCAGCGGCGCCGGGCGCGGGCGGCCACCGGCCCCCGCGGGGACACCGGGGACACCGGGGACGTCGTCGGGGACGTCGGGGACGACGTCGGGGCCGACGCGGGGCCGGCGCGGGGCCGCGTGAGCCGCCTGCGCAGCCGCTTCTCGAACCCCCCCGGGCGCTCGCTCAGCACCGGGGGGCTCCCGCGGGGACACGGGGACACCCGGGCGCAGGGGACGCGCGGGGACACCAAGGGACAGGGGACACCTGGGGACACGGGGGGCACCAAGGGACAGGGGACACCTGGGGACACGGGGGGCACCAAGGGGCAGGGGACGGTCAAGGGCTTGGTGGCCTCCATGGGGCAGGGGGCGCTCGGGGACGCAGAGGCCACCAAAGGACACGGGACACTTGGGGACACGGGGGCCACCAAGGGCCACGGGGCAGTCAATGACCTGGGGGCCACCAAGGGCCAGGGGACACTTGGGGACACAGGGGCCACCAAGGGACACTTGGGGACATTTGGGGCCACCAAGGGCCAGGGGACACTTGGGGACATGGAGGCCACCAAGGGCCAGGGGACAGTTGGGGACCTGGTGGCCCTGAGTGTCCCCAAGGGCCAGGGGACGGTCAAGGAGCTGGTGGCCTCCATGGGCCAGGGGACACTTGGGGACATCGGGGCCACCAGGGCGGCCAGGGGGCCGGGGAGGGGCTGGCGAGCGGCGGCCATGACGGCCAACATGGCGGCCCCCGCCGCGGCGGCCATGACACCGCCCGCGGGGGCGGCCATGACGGCCAACATGGCGCCCAGCGCGGGGGCGGCCATGACGCCCCCCTCCACCGCGGCGGCCATGACACCCCCCGCGACGTCCCCCACGGCGGCGGCCATGACACCCCCCGGGGCAGCCATGACACCCCCAACGGCAGCCATGACACCCCCAACGGCAGCCATGACGCCTCCAACGGCGGCCATGACACCCTCTGTGGTGACACCAGGGGGCCCCATGCGGCGCCACGGGGAGGTGGCCCCGGGAGGCCCCTCCCCCTCGCAGGGGGACGTTACCGCAGGGACGGTGACACCCACGGTGACGGTGACACCCACCACGATGGTGACACCCACCGCGACGGTGACATCCGCGGTGACGGTGACACCCACCGCGACGGTGACACCCACCGCGACGGTGACATCCGCGGTGACGGTGACACCCACGGCGACGGTGACATCGGCGGTGACGGTGACACCCACCGCGACGGTGACACCCACCACGACGGTGACACCCACCACGACGGTGACATCCGCGGTGACGGTGACACCCACGGCGACGGTGACGGTGCCACCCGCGGGGCCGGCGGCCATGTCGCGCGGGCGCCCCCCGGGCCACCCGGCCCTGCAGCGCCGCAGCGGCAACACCATCACGGTGCGGCCGCGCCGCGACGTCCCCAGGGACGATGTCCCCAAGGCCGATGTCCCCAAGGGCGATGTCCCCAAGGGCGACGTCCCCGCGCGGCGCTACCCCACGGCCGAGCAGATCCAGGTCATCGGGGGGTACCTGGCCCTGTCCCGCTCCTGCCTGGCCAAGAGCCACCCCGGGCGCAAGAAGGTGCGAGCGGCGCTGGCCCCCGTGTCACCCCGTGTCACCCCGTGTCACCTGTGTCACCCCGTGTCACCCCGTGTCACCCCGTGTCACCCTGTGTCACCCCCGTGTCACCTGTGTCACCCCGTGTCACTCGTGTCACCCCGTGTCACCCCATGTCACCCCGTGTCACCTGTGTCACTCGTGTCACCCTGTGTCAGCTCCTGTCACCTGTGTCACCCCATGTCAGCTGTGTCACCCTGATGTCACCCTGTGTCACCCCCGTGTCACCTGTGTCACTCGTGTCACCCTGTGTCACCCCCATGTCACCCCCGTGTCACCTGTGTCACTCGTGTCACCCCGTGTCAGCTCCTGTCACCTGTGTCACCCCATGTCAGCTGTGTCACCCTCATGTCACCCTGTGTCACTCCCCGTGTCACCTGTGTCACTCGTGTCACCCCGTGTCAGCTCCTGTCACCTGTGTCACCTCATGTCACTTGTGTGTCACCCCATGTCACCTGTGTCACCCCCGTGTCACCCTGTGTCACTCCCGTGTCAGCTCCTGTCACCTGTGTCACCCCCGTGTCACCCCCATGTCAGCTGTATCACCCCCATGTCACCTGTGTCACTCTGTGTCACCCTCACATCAGCCGGTGTCCCCTGTGTCACCCCCGTCACCTCCGTGTCACCCCATGTCACCTGTGTCACCCCCACATCATCCTGTGTCACCCCATGTCACCCCCTGTCGCCCCTGTCGCCTGTGTCACTGCTGTCATCCCCGTGTCACCCCTATGTCACCTGTGTTCCCCTTGTGTCACCCCACATCACCCTTTGTGTCACCGGTGTCCCCCTCGTGTCACCCCCCCCAGTGACCTGTGTCACCCGCTGTGTCCCCCACGTCACCCCAGGTCACCCCTGCGTCACCCCCCCAGGTCACCCCTGTGTCACCCCCGTCACCAGTGTCACCCTCTGTGTCCCCCCATGTCACCTGTGTCACCCCGTGTCACCCGTGTCAGCCCCTGTCACCTTCTGCGTCCCCCCCCGTGTCACCCCCCGTGTCCCCCCCCGTGTCACCCCCCGTGTCCCCTGCAGTCCCGGGTCCTCCCTGGTCCCCTCCGTGTCCCCCCGTGTCACCCTCTGTGTCACTCGGGTCCCCCCGGGTCCCTCTTGTCCTTCCTGTCCCCTCCCTGTCCCCCTGTGTCACCCTGTGCCCTCCTGGGGGCCGTGCTGTCCCCATAGGGTCCCCTGTGTCACCCCGGTGTCCCTCTATGTCCCCAATGTCCCCATGTCCCTCCAGGGTCCCTGTCCCCATTTCCCCCCCCCCCCCAATGTCACCCCCCCACCCCGGACACCTGGGCCCAGGGGGGGGACATGGAGGGACACGGGGACATGGGGGGGACATGGAGGGACATGGGGGGACATTGGGGGACATTGGGGGACGTTGGGGACATGGGGGGGACATTGGGGGACATTGGGGACATGAGGGGACACGGGGGGACCTTGGGGACATGGGGGGACATTGGGGGACGTTGGGGACATTGGGGGACCTTGGGGACATGGGGGGACATTGGGGGATGTTGGGGACATTGGGGACATGAGGGGACACGGGGGGACCTTGGGGACATTGGGGGACGTTGGGGACATTGGGGGACATTGGGGACATGAGGGGACATGGGGGGACATTGGGGGACATTGGGGACACGGGGCCCGGGGGGGGGGGGTTGGGCGCCCGGACGCCGGGGCCCCGCGGGCGCTTCCTCCCCGCCCCTCCCCCCCCGCCCCCGCGGCGGAAGCGGCGGCCGCGCCCGGACGCCGGGGCCCCTCGGGGGGGGGAGGGGCGGGGGGGGGGGGGGTGAAAACAGGAACCGGGGGGGGGGGAGGGGCGGCCGCCGCGGCCCCTCCCCCCCCGGCGCTAATTGGCTCCCGCTAATTGCGGTTAAGCCGGGGGGGGGGGGGATTAGTTGCCATGGGGACGGCGGGGGGGGCGGGTTGTCACCTCCCCGGGGGGGGGATGTCCCCAAGGTGACACCTCCCCCCCCCCGGGCGTGTCCCCATCCCTGGGATGGCCCCAAGGTCCCCCCATGTCCCCGTTGTCCCCAATGTCCCCCCATGTCCCCCTATGTCCCCTCATGTCGCTCCATGTCCCCCAACATCCCCAATGTCCCCCATTGTCCCCAATGTCCCCTATTGTCCCCAATGTCCCCCAATATCCCCCCATGTAACCAACATCCTCCATGTCCCCGTTGTCCCCAATGTCCCCAAATGTCCCTATGGCCTCCCATATCTCCCCATGTCCCCCATGTCCCCAATATCCCCCCATTATCCCCAATGTCCCCCATTTCCCCATGTCCCCCCATTGTCCTCAATGTCCCCCCATTGTCCCCAAATGTCTCCCCATGTCCCCATTGTCCCCCATGTCCTACCTTTGTCCTCAATGTCCCCACAATGTCCTCCCATTGTCTCCTATGCCCCCCATTGTCCCCAATATCCCCATTGTCCCCAATAACCCCCATTGACCCTCATGTCCCCCATGTCTCCCATGTCCCCAACGTCCCCCATGTCCCCGTTGTCCCCAATGTCCCCAAATGTCCCTATGGCCCCCCATATCTCCCCATGTCCCCCATTGTCCCCAATATCCCCCCATTGTCCCCAATATCCCCCAATGTCCCCCATGTCCTCCCATTGTCCCCCACTGTCCCCAATGTCTCCCATGTCGCCCAATGTCCCCCAATGTCCCTTATTGTCCCCAATGTCCCCCATCGTCCCCCAATATCCCCCCATGTCCCCAACATCCTCCATGTCCCCAATATCCCCCTATTGTCCCCAATGTCCCCCCATGTCCCCCAATGTCTCCCTATGTCCCCATTATCCCCAATATCCCCCCATTGTCCCCAGTGTCTCCCAATGTCCCCTATGTCCCCATTGTCCCCAATGACCCCATTGTCCCCCACTGTCCCAATGTCCCCAATGTCCCCCAATGTCCCCCATGTCCCCCATTGTCCCCAATGACCCCATTGTCCCCAGTGTCTTCCATGTCTCCCATGTCCCCATTGTCCCCCATTGTCCCCATTGTCCCAATGTCCCCCATGTCGCCCAGTGTCCCCCATGTCCCTCATGTCTCCATTGTCCCAATGTCCCCCATTGTCCCCCATGTGCCTCATGTCCCCCATGTCCCCATTGTCCCCATTGTCCCCCATGTCCCCCATGTCCCCCATGTCCCCATTGTCCCCCATTGTCCCAATGTCCCCCATGTCCCCCAATGTCCTCCATGTCCCCAATGTCCCCAATGTCCCCCCATGTCCCCAATGTCCCAAATGTCTCCCATGTCCCCATTGTCCCCATTGTCCCCCATGTCCCCATGTCCCCAATGTCCCCAATGTCCCCATTGTCCCCAATGTCTCCCATGTCTCCCATTGTCCCCCAATGTCCTCATTGTCCCCCATTGTCCCAATGTCCCCCATGTCCCCATGTCCCCAATGACCCCATTGTCCCTCACTGTCCCAATGTCCCCATTGTCCCCCCTGTCCCCACTGTCCCCAATGTCCCCCATGTCCCCAATGTCCCCCATGTCCCCCATTGTCCCCAATGTCCCCATTGTCCCCAGTGTCTCCCATGTCTCCCATGTCCCCCATTGTCCCCCAATGTCCTCATTGTCCCCCATTGTCCCAATGTCCCCCATGTCCCCATGTCCCCAATGACCCCATTGTCCCTCACTGTCCCAATGTCCCCATTGTCCCCCCTGTCCCCACTGTCCCCAATGTCCCCCATGTCCCCAATGTCCCCCATGTCCCCCATTGTCCCCAATGTCCCCATTGTCCCCAGTGTCTCCCATGTCTCCCATGTCCCCCATTGTCCCCCAATGTCCTCATTGTCCCCCATTGTCCCAATGTCCCCCATGTCCCAATGTCCCCCATGTCCCCATTGTCCCCAATGACCCCATTGTCCCCCACTGTCCCAATGTCCCCATTGTCCCCCATGTCCCCATTGTCCCAATGTCCCCCATGTCCCCATGTCCCCAATGTCCCCATTGTCCCCAATGTCCCCATTGTCCCCATTGTCCCATTGTCCCCATTGTCCCCAATGACCCCATTGTCCCCCACTGTCCCAATGTCCCCAATGTCCCCCAATGTCCCCTCATGTCCCCCATGTCCCCATTGTCCCCATTGTCCCCCATGTCCCCCATGTCCCCCATGTCCCCATTGTCCCCCATTGTCCCAATGTCCCCCATGTCCCCCAATGTCCTCCATGTCCCCAATGTCCCCAATGTCCCCCCATGTCCCCAATGTCCCAAATGTCTCCCATGTCCCCATTGTCCCCATTGTCCCCCATGTCCCCATGTCCCCAATGTCCCCAATGTCCCCATTGTCCCCAATGTCTCCCATGTCTCCCATTGTCCCCCAATGTCCTCATTGTCCCCCATTGTCCCAATGTCCCCCATGTCCCCATGTCCCCAATGACCCCATTGTCCCTCACTGTCCCAATGTCCCCATTGTCCCCCCTGTCCCCACTGTCCCCAATGTCCCCCATGTCCCCAATGTCCCCCATGTCCCCCATTGTCCCCAATGTCCCCATTGTCCCCAGTGTCTCCCATGTCTCCCATGTCCCCCATTGTCCCCCAATGTCCTCATTGTCCCCCATTGTCCCAATGTCCCCCATGTCCCCATGTCCCCAATGACCCCATTGTCCCTCACTGTCCCAATGTCCCCATTGTCCCCCCTGTCCCCACTGTCCCCAATGTCCCCCATGTCCCCAATGTCCCCCATGTCCCCCATTGTCCCCAATGTCCCCATTGTCCCCAGTGTCTCCCATGTCTCCCATGTCCCCCATTGTCCCCCAATGTCCTCATTGTCCCCCATTGTCCCAATGTCCCCCATGTCCCAATGTCCCCCATGTCCCCATTGTCCCCAATGACCCCATTGTCCCCCACTGTCCCAATGTCCCCATTGTCCCCCATGTCCCCATTGTCCCAATGTCCCCCATGTCCCCATGTCCCCAATGTCCCCATTGTCCCCAATGTCCCCCATGTCCCCATTGTCCCCCATTGTCCCCCACTGTCCCAATGTCCCCAATGTCTCCCATGTCCCCAATGTCCCCAATGTCCCCATGTCCCCAATGTCCCCATTGTCCCCA
>NW_028290193.1:0-10053 GCF_059628265.1 Tinamus guttatus | reverse complement strand
AGTCAGGGGATGGATGAAGCGGAGAGCCCCGTTTGGAGTGAGGCTGCAAAGGGCATGCCAAAGGAAGTGTTCTGCTGTGCCAAGACTCGTGCTGCGCACGCTTTGTGGTTGGAGTGAGAAACAGGTTCCTTGGTGTTTTCTGCGAAACGCTTTAGCAGCCCGTTGGTGCTAGTATGGAGTCAGGGGATGGATGAAGCGAAGAGCCCCGTTTGGAGTGAGGCTGCAAAGGGCATGCCAAAGGAAGTGTTCTGCTGTGCCAAGACTAATGCTACGCACGCTTTGTGGTTGGAGTGAGAAACAGGTTTGTTGGTGTTTTCTGCGAAACGCTTGAGCAGGCCGTTGGTGCTAGTATGGAGTCAGGGGCTGGATGAAGCGGAGAGCCCCGTTTGGAGTGAGGCTGCAAAGGGCATGCCAAAGGAAGTGTTCTGCTGTGCCAAGACTCGTGCTGCGCACGCTTTGTGGTTGGAGTGAGAAACAGGTTCCTTGGTGTTTTCTGCGAAACGCTTTAGCAGCCCGTTGGTGCTAGTATGGAGTCAGGGGATGGATGAAGCGGAGAGCCCCGTTTGGAGTGAGGCTGCAAAGGGCATGCCAAAGGAAGTGTTCTGCTGTGCCAAGACTAATGCTACGCACGCTTTGTGGTTGGAGTGAGAAACAGGTTTGTTGGTGTTTTCTGCGAAACGCTTGAGCAGGCCGTTGGTGCTAGTATGGAGTTAGGGGATGGATGAAGCAGAGCGCCCCGTTTGGAGTGAGGCTGCAAAGGGCATGCCAAGGGAAGTGTTCTGCTGTGCCAAGACTCGTGCTGCGCACGCTTTGTGGTTGGAGTGAGAAACAGGTTCCTTGGTGTTTTCTGCGAAACGCTTTAGCAGCCCGTTGGTGCTCGTATGGAGTTGGGGATGGATGAAGCGGAGAGCCCCGTTTGGAATGAGGCTGCAAAGGGCATGCCAAGGGAAGTGTTCTGCTGTGCCAAGACTCGTGCTGCGCACGCTTTGTGGTTGGAGTGAGAAACAGGTTCCTTGGTGTTTTCTGCGAAACGCTTTAGCAGCCCGTTGGTGCTAGTATGGAGTCAGGGGATGGATGAAGCGGAGAGCCCCGTTTGGAGTGAGGCTGCAAAGGGCATGCCAAGGGAAGTGTTCTGCTGTGCCAAGACTCGTGCTGCGCACGCTTTGTGGTTGGAGTGAAAAACAGGTTTGTTGGTGTTTTCTGCGAAACGCTTTAGCAGCCCGTTGGTGCTAGTATGGAGTCAGGGGATGGATGAAGCGGAGAGCCCCGTTTGGAGTGAGGCTGCAAAGGGCATGCCAAGGGAAGTGTTCTGCTGTGCCAAGACTCGTGCTGCGCACGCTTTGTGGTTGGAGTGAGAAACAGGTTCCTTGGTGTTTTCTGCGAAACTCTTTAGCAGCCCGTTGGTGCTAGTATGGAGTCAGGGGATGGATGAAGCGGAGAGCCCCGTTTGGAGTGAGGCTGCAAAGGGCATGCCAAAGGAAGTGTTCTGCTGTGCCAAGACTCGTGCTGCGCACGCTTTGTGGTTGGAGTGAGAAACAGTTTCCTTGGTGTTTTCTGCGAAACGCTTTAGCAGGCCGTTGGTGCTAGTATGGAGTCAGGGGATGGATGAAGCGGAGAGCCCCGTTTGGAGTGAGGCTACAAAGGGCATGCCAAGGGAAGTGTTCTGCTGTGCCAAGACTCGTGCTGCGCACGCTTTGTGGTTGGAGTGAGAAACAGGTTCCTTGGTGTTTTCTGCGAAACGCTTTAGCAGGCCGTTGGTGCTAGTATGGAGTCAGGGGCTGGATGAAGCGGAGAGCCCCGTTTGGAGTGAGGCTGCAAAGGGCATGCCAAAGGAAGTGTTCTGCTGTGCCAAGACTCGTGCTGCGCACGCTTTGTGGTTGGAGTGAGATAAAGGTTCCTTGGTGTTTTCTGCGAAACGCTTTAGCAGCCCGTTGGTGCTAGTATGGAGTCAGGGGATGGATGAAGCGGAGAGCCCCGTTTGGAGTGAGGCTGCAAAGGGCATGCCAAAGGAAGTGTTCTGCTGTGCCAAGACTCGTGCTGTGCACGCTTTGTGGTTGGAGTGAAAAACAGGTTTTTTGGTGTTTTCTGCGAAACGCTTTAGCAGGCTGTTGGTGCTAGTATGGAGTCAGGGGATGGATGAAGCGGAGAGCCCCGTTTGGAGTGAGGCTGCAAAGGGCATGCCAAAGGAAGTGTTCTGCTGTGCCAAGACTCGTGCTGCGCACGCTTTGTGGTTGGAGTGAGAAACAGGTTCCTTGGTGTGTTCTGCAAAACGCTTGAGCAGGCCGTTAGTGCTAGCATGGAGTCAGGGGATGGATGAAGCGGAGAGCCCCATTTGGAGTGAGGCTGCAAAGGGCATGCCAAAGGAAGTGTTCTGCTGTGCCAAGACTCGTGCTGCGCACGCTTTGTGGTTGGAGTGAGAAACAGGTTCCTTGGTGTTTTCTGCGAAACTCTTTAGCAGCCCGTTGGTGCTAGTATGGAGTCAGGGGATGGATGAAGCGGAGAGCCCCGTTTGGAGTGAGGCTGCAAAGGGCATGCCAAAGGAAGTGTTTTGCTGTGCCAAGACTCGTGCTGCGCACGCTTTGTGGTTGTAGTGAGAAACAGTTTCCTTGGTGTTTTCTGCGAACGCTTTAGCAGGCCGTTGGTGCTAGTATGGAGTCAGGGGATGGATGAAGCGGAGAGCCCCGTTTGGAGTGAGGCTGCAAAGGGCATGCCAAGGGAAGTGTTCTGCTGTGCCAAGACTCGTGCTGCGCACGCTTTGTGGTTGGAGTGAGAAACAGGTTCCTTGGTGTTTTCTGCGAAACGCTTTAGCAGCCCGTTGGTGCTAGTATGGAGTCAGGGGATGGATGAAGCGGAGAGCCCCGTTTGGAGTGAGGCTGCAAAGGGCATGCCAAGGGAAGTGTTCTGCTGTTCCAAGACTCGTGCTGCGCACGCTTTGTGGTTGGAGTGAGAAACAGGTTCCTTGGTGTTTTCTGCGAAACGCTTTAGCAGCCCGTTGGTGCTAGTATGGAGTCAGGGGCTGGATGAAGCGGAGAGCCCCGTTTGGAGTGAGGCTGCAAAGGGCATGCCAAAGGAAGTGTTCTGCTGTGCCAAGAGTAATGCTACGCACGCTTTGTGGTTGGAGTGAGAAACAGGTTTGTTGGTGTTTTCTGCGAAACGCTTGAGCAGGCCGTTGGTGCTAGTATGGAGTTAGGGGATGGATGAAGCAGAGCGCCCCGTTTGGAGTGAGGCTGCAAAGGGCATGCCAAGGGAAGTGTTCTGCTGTGCCAAGACTCGTGCTGCGCACGCTTTGTGGTTGGAGTGAGAAACAGGTTCCTTGGTGTTTTCTGCGAAACGCTTTAGCAGGCCGTTAGTGCTAGTATGGAGTTAGGGGATGGATGAAGCGGAGAGCCCCGTTTGGAATGAGGCTGCAAAGGGCATGCCAAGGGAAGTGTTCTGCTGTGCCAAGACTCGTGCTGCGCACGCTTTGTGGTTGGAGTGAGAAACAGGTTCCTTGGTGTTTTCTGCGAAACGCTTTAGCAGCCCGTTGGTGCTAGTATGGAGTCAGGGGATGGATGAAGCGGAGAGCCCCGTTTGGAGTGAGGCTGCAAAGGGCATGCCAAGGGAAGTGTTCTGCTGTGCCAAGACTCGTGCTGCGCACGCTTTGTGGTTGGAGTGAGAAACAGGTTCCTTGGTGTTTTCTGCGAAACGCTTTAGCAGCCCGTTGGTGCTAGTATGGAGTCAGGGGATGGATGAAGCGGAGAGCCCCGTTTGGAGTGAGGCTGCAAAGGGCATGCCAAGGGAAGTGTTCTGCTGTGCCAAGACTCGTGCTGCGCACGCTTTGTGGTTGGAGTGAGAAACAGGTTCCTTGGTGTTTTCTGCGAAACGCTTTAGCAGCCCGTTGGTGCTAGTATGGAGTCAGGGGATGGATGAAGCGGAGAGCCCCGTTTGGAGTGAGGCTGCAAAGGGCATGCCAAAGGAAGTGTTCTGCTTGCCAAGACTCGTGCTGCGCACGCTTTGTGGTTGGAGTGAGAAACAGGTTCCTTGGTCTTTTCTGCGAAACGCTTTAGCAGGCCTTTGGTGCTAGTATGGAGTCAGGGGATGGATGAAGCGGAGAGCCCCGTTTGGAGTGAGGCTGCAAAGGGCATGCCAAGGGAAGTGTTCTGCTGTGCCAAGACTCGTGCTGCGCACGCTTTGTGGTGGGAGTGAGAAACAGGTTCCTTGGTGTTTTCTGCGAAACGCTTTAGCAGCCCGTTGGTGCTAGTATGGAGTCAGGGGATGGATGAAGCGGAGAGCCCCGTTTGGAGTGAGGCTGCAAAGGGCATGCCAAGGGAAGTGTTCTGCTGTGCCAAGACTCGTGCTGCGCACGCTTTGTGGTTGTAGTGAGAAACAGTTTCCTTGGTGTTTTCTGCGAAACGCTTTAGCAGGCCGTTGGTGCTAGTATGGAGTCAGGGGATGGATGAAGCGGAGAGCCCCGTTTGGAGTGAGGCTGCAAAGGGCATGCCAAGGGAAGTGTTCTGCTGTGCCAAGACTCGTGCTGCGCACGCTTTGTGGTTGGAGTGAGAAACAGGTTCCTTGGTGTTTTCTGCGCAACTCTTTAGCAGCCCGTTGGTGCTAGTATGGAGTCAGGGGATGGATGAAGCGGAGAGCCCTGTTTGGAGTGAGGCTGCAAAGGGCATGCCAAGGGAAGTGTTCTGCTGTGCCAAGACTAATGCTATGCACGCTTTGTGCTTGGAGTGAGAAACAGGTTCCTTGGTGTTTTCTGCGAAACGCTTTAGCAGGCCGTTGGTGCTAGTATGGAGTCAGGGGATGGATGAAGCGGAGAGCCCCGTTTGGAGTGAGGCTGCAAAGGGCATGCCAAAGGAAGTGTTCTGCTGTGCCAAGACTAATGCTACGCACGCTTTGTGGTTGGAGTGAGAAACAGGTTTGTTGGTGTTTTCTGCGAAACGCTTGAGCAGGCCGTTGGTGCTAGTATGGAGTTAGGGGATGGATGAAGCAGAGCACCCCGTTTGGAGTGAGGCTGCAAAGGGCATGCCAAGGGAAGTGTTCTGCTGTGCCAAGACTCGTGCTGCGCACGCTTTGTGGTTGGAGTGAGAAACAGGTTCCTTGGTGTTTTCTGCGAAACGCTTTAGCAGCCCGTTGGTGCTAGTATGGAGTTAGGGGATGGATGAAGCGGAGAGCCCCGTTTGGAATGAGGCTGCAAAGGGCATGCCAAGGAAGTGTTCTGCTGTGCCAAGACTCGTGCTGCGCACACTTTGTGGTTGGAGTGAGAAACAGGTTCCTTTGTGTTTTCTGCGAAACTCTTTAGCAGCCCGTTGGTGCTAGTATGGAGTCAGGGGATGGATGAAGCGGAGAGCCCCGTTTGGAGTGAGGCTGCAAAGGGCATGCCAAGGGAAGTGTTCTGCTTGCCAAGACTCGTGCTGCGCACGCTTTGTGGTTGGAGTGAGAAACAGGTTCCTTGGTGTTTTCTGCGAAACGCTTTAGCAGCCCGTTGGTGCTAGTATGGAGTCAGGGGATGGATGAAGCGGAGAGCCCCGTTTGGAATGAGGCTGCAAAGGGCATGCCAAGGAAGTGTTCTGCTGTGCCAAGACTCGTGCTGCGCACACTTTGTGGTTGGAGTGAGAAACAGGTTCCTTGGTGTTTTCTGCGAAACGCTTTAGCAGCCCGTTGGTGCTAGTATGGAGTCAGGGGATGGATGAAGCGGAGAGCCCCGTTTGGAGTGAGGCTGCAAAGGGCATGCCAAGGGAAGTGTTCTGCTTGCCAAGACTCGTGCTGCGCACGCTTTGTGGTTGGAGTGAGAAACAGGTTCCTTGGTGTTTTCTGCGAAACGCTTTAGCAGCCCGTTGGTGCTAGTATGGAGTCAGGGGATGGATGAAGCGGAGAGCCCCGTTTGGAGTGAGGCTGCAAAGGGCATGCCAAGGGAAGTGTTCTGCTGTGCCAAGACTCGTGCTGCGCACGCTTTGTGGTTGGAGTGAGAAACAGGTTTGTTGGTGTTTTCTGCGAAACGCTTTAGCAGCCCGTTGGTGCTAGTATGGAGTCAGGGGATGGATGAAGCGGAGAGCCCCGTTTGGAGTGAGGCTGCAAAGGGCATGCCAAGGGAAGTGTTCTGCTGTGCCAAGACTCGTGCTGCGCACGCTTTGTGGTTGTAGTGAGAAACAGTTTCCTTGGTGTTTTCTGCGAAACGCTTTAGCAGGCCGTTGGTGCTAGTATGGAGTCAGGGGATGGATGAAGCGGAGAGCCCCGTTTGGAGTGAGGCTGCAAAGGGCATGCCAAGGGAAGTGTTCTGCTGTGCCAAGACTCGTGCTGCGCACGCTTTGTGGTTGGAGTGAGAAACAGGTTCCTTGGTGTTTTCTGCGAAACGCTTTAGCAGCCCGTTGGTGCTAGTATGGAGTCAGGGGCTGGATGAAGCGGAGAGCCCTGTTTGGAGTGAGGCTGCAAAGGGCATGCCAAGGGAAGTGTTCTGCTGTGCCAAGACTAATGCTATGCACGCTTTGTGGTTGGAGTGAGAAACAGGTTTGTTGGTGTTTTCTGCGAAACGCTTTAGCAGGCCGTTGGTGCTAGTATGGAGTCAGGGGATGGATGAAGCGGAGAGCCCCGTTTGGAGTGAGGCTGCAAAGGGCATGCCAAAGGAAGTGTTCTGCTGTGCCAAGACTAATGCTACGCACGCTTTGTGGTTGGAGTGAGAAACAGGTTTGTTGGTGTTTTCTGCGAAACGCTTGAGCAGGCCGTTGGTGCTAGTATGGAGTTAGGGGATGGATGAAGCAGAGCACCCCGTTTGGAGTGAGGCTGCAAAGGGCATGCCAAGGGAAGTGTTCTGCTGTGCCAAGACTCGTGCTGCGCACGCTTTGTGGTTGGAGTGAGAAACAGGTTCCTTGGTGTTTTCTGCGAAACGCTTTAGCAGCCCGTTGGTGCTAGTATGGAGTTAGGGGATGGATGAAGCGGAGAGCCCCGTTTGGAATGAGGCTGCAAAGGGCATGCCAAGGAAGTGTTCTGCTGTGCCAAGACTCGTGCTGCGCACACTTTGTGGTTGGAGTGAGAAACACGTTCCTTGGTGTTTTCTGCGAAACGCTTTAGCAGCCCGTTGGTGCTAGTATGGAGTCAGGGGATGGATGAAGCGGAGAGCCCCGTTTGGAGTGAGGCTGCAAAGGGCATGCCAAGGGAAGTGTTCTGCTGTGCCAAGACTCGTGCCGCGCACGCTTTGTGTTTGGAGTGAGAAACAGGTTCCTTTGTGTTTTCTGCGAAACGCTTTAGCAGCCCGTTGGTGCTAGTATGGAGTCAGGGGATGGATGAAGCGGAGAGCCCCGTTTGGAGTGAGGCTGCAAAGGGCATGCCAAGGGAAGTGTTCTGCTTGCCAAGACTCGTGCTGCGCACGCTTTGTGGTTGGAGTGAGAAACAGGTTCCTTGGTGTTTTCTGCGAAACGCTTTAGCAGCCCGTTGGTGCTAGTATGGAGTTAGGGGATGGATGAAGCGGAGAGCCCCGTTTGGAATGAGGCTGCAAAGGGCATGCCAAGGAAGTGTTCTGCTGTGCCAAGACTCGTGCTGCGCACGCTTTGTGGTTGGAGTGAGAAACAGGTTTGTTGGTGTTTTCTGCGAAACGCTTGAGCAGGCTGTTGGTGCTAGTATGGAGTTAGGGGATGGATGAAGCGGAGAGCCCCGTTTGGAGTGAGGCTGCAAAGGGCATGCCAAGGGAAGTGTTCTGCTGTGCCAAGACTCGTGCTGCACACGCTTTGTGGTTGGAGTGAGAAACAGGTTCCTTGGTGTTTTCTGCGAAACGCTTTAGCAGCCCGTTGGTGCTAGTATGGAGTCAGGGGATGGATGAAGCGGAGAGCCCCGTTTGGAGTGAGGCTGCAAAGGGCATGCCAAGGGAAGTGTTCTGCTTGCCAAGACTCGTGCTGCGCACGCTTTGTGGTTGGAGTGAGAAACAGGTTCCTTGGTGTTTTCTGCGAAACGCTTTAGCAGCCCGTTGGTGCTAGTATGGAGTCAGGGGATGGATGAAGCGGAGAGCCCCGTTTGGAGTGAGGCTGCAAAGGGCATGCCAAGGGAAGTGTTCTGCTGTGCCAAGACTCGTGCTGCGCACACTTTGTGGTTGGAGTGAGAAACAGGTTTGTTGGTGTTTTCTGCGAAACGCTTTAGCAGGCCGTTGGTGCTAGTATGGAGTCAGGGGATGGATGAAGCGGAGAGCCCCGTTTGGAGTGAGGCTGCAAAGGGCATGCCAAGGGAAGTGTTCTGCTGTGCCAAGACTCGTGCTGCGCACGCTTTGTGGTTGGAGTGAGAAACAGGTTTGTTGGTGTTTTCTGCGAAACGCTTTAGCAGGCCGTTGGTGCTAGTATGGAGTCAGGGGATGGATGAAGCGGAGAGCCCCGTTTGGAGTGAGGCTGCAAAGGGCATGCCAAGGGAAGTGTTCTGCTGTGCCAAGACTCGTGCTGCGCACGCTTTGTGGTTGGAGTGAGAAACAGTTTCCTTGGTGTTTTCTGCGAAACGCTTTAGCAGCCCGTTGGGGCTAGTATAGAGTTAGGGGATGGATGAAGCGGAGAGCCCCGTTTGGAGTGAGGCTGCAAAGGGCATGCCAAAGGAAGTGTTCTGCTGTGCCAAGACTCGTGCTGCGCACCCTTTGTGGTTGGAGTGAGAAACAGGTTCCTTGGTGTGTTCTGCAAAACGCTTTAGCAGCCCGTTGGTGCTAGTATGCAGATAGGGGATGGATGAAGCGGAGAGCCCCGTTTGGAGTGAGGCTGCAAAGGGCATGCCAAGGGAAGTGTTCTGCTTTGCCAAGACTCGTGCTGCGCACTCTTTGTCGTTGGAGTGAGAAACAGGTTCCTTGGTGTTTTCTGCAAAACGCTTTAGCAGCCCGTTGGTGCTAGTATGGAGTCCGGGGATGGATGAAGCGGAGAGCCCCGTTTGGAGTGAGGCTGCAAAGGGCATGCCAAGGGAAGTGTTCTGCTGTGCCAAGACTCGTGCTGCGCACGGCTTTGTGGTTGGAGTGAGAAACAGGTTTGTTGGTGTTTTCTGCGAAACGCTTGAGCAGGCTGTTGGTGCTAGTATGGAGTTAGGGGATGGATGAAGCGGAGAGCCCCGTTTGGAGTGAGGCTGCAAAGGGCATGCCAAAGGAAGTGTTCTGCTGTGCCAAGACTAATGCTACGCACACTTTGTGGTTGGAGTGAGAAACAGGTTTGTTGGTGTTTTCTGCGAAACGCTTGAGCAGGCCGTTGGTGCTAGTATGGAGTTAGGGGATGGATGAAGCAGAGCACCCCGTTTGGAGTGAGGCTGCAAAGGGCATGCCAAGGGAAGTGTTCTGCTGTGCCAAGACTCGTGCTGCGCACGCTTTGTGGTTGGAGCGAGAAACAGGTTCCTTGGTGTTTTCTGCGAAACGCTTTAGCAGCCCGTTGGTGCTAGTATGGAGTTAGGGGATGGATGAAGCGGAGAGCCCCGTTTGGAATGAGGCTGCAAAGGGCATGACAAGGAAGTGTTCTGCTGTGCCAAGACTCGTGCTGCGCACACTTTGTGGTTGGAGTGAGAAACAGGTTCCTTGGTGTTTTCTGCGAAACGCTTTAGCAGCCCGTTGGTGCTAGTATGGAGTCAGGGGATGGATGAAGCGGAGAGCCCCGTTTGGAGTGAGGCTGCAAAGGGCATGCCAAGGGAAGTGTTCTGCTGTGCCAAGACTCGTGCCGCGCACAGCTTTGTGTTTGGAGTGAGAAACAGGTTCCTTTGTGTTTTCTGCGAAACGCTTTAGCAGCCCGTTGGTGCTAGTATGGAGTCAGGGGATGGATGAAGCGGAGAGCCCCGTTTGGAGTGAGGCTGCAAAGGGCATGCCAAGGGAAGTGTTCTGCTTGCCAAGACTCGTGCTGCGCACGCTTTGTGGTTGGAGTGAGAAACAGGTTCCTTGGTGTTTTCTGCGAAACGCTTTAGCAGCCCGTTGGTGCTAGTATGGAGTTAGGGGATGGATGAAGCGGAGAGCCCCGTTTGGAATGAGGCTGCAAAGGGCATGCCAAGGAAGTGTTCTGCTGTGCCAAGACTCGTGCTGCGCACGCTTTGTGGTTGGAGTGAGAAACAGGTTTGTTGGTGTTTTCTGCGAAACGCTTG
>NW_028290192.1:0-58644 GCF_059628265.1 Tinamus guttatus | reverse complement strand
CTGCGCACGCTTTGTGGTTGGAGTGAGAAACAGGTTCCTTGGTGTTTTCTGCGAAACGCTTTAGCAGCCCGTTGGTGCTAGTATGGAGTCAGGGGATGGATGAAGCGGAGAGCCCCGTTTGGAGTGAGGGCTGCAAAGGGCATGCCAAAGGAAGTGTTTTGCTGTGCCAAGACTCGTGCTGCGCACTGCTTTGTGGTTGGAGTGAGAAACAGGTTCCTTGGTGTTTTCTGCGAAACGCTTTAGCAGCCCGTTGGTGCTAGTATGGAGTCAGGGGATGGATGAAGCGCAGAGCCCCGTTTGGAGTGAGTCTGCAAAGGGCATGCCAAAGGAAGTGTTTTGCTGTGCCAAGACTCGTGCTGCGCACTGCTTTGTGCTTGGAGTGAGAAACAGGTTCCTTGGCGTTTTCTGCGAAACGCTTTAGCAGCCCGTTGGTGCTAGTATGGAGTCAGGGGATGGATGAAGCGGAGAGCCCCGTTTGGAGTGAGGCTGCAAAGGGCATGCCAAAGGAAGTGTTTTGCTGTGCCAAGACTCGTGCTGCGCACAGCTTTGTGGTTGGAGTGAGAAACAGGTTCCTTGGTGTTTTCTGCGAAACGCTTTAGCAGCCCGTTGGTGCTAGTATGGAGTCAGGGGATGGATGAAGCGGAGAGCCCCGTTTGGAGTGAGGCTGCAAAGGGCATGCCAAAGGAAGTGTTTTGCTGTGCCAAGACTCGTGCTGCGCACTGCTTTGTGCTTGGAGTGAGAAACAGGTTCCTTGGTGTTTTCTGCGAAACGCTTTAACAGCCCGTTGGTGCTAGTATGGAGTCAGGGGATGGATGAAGCGGAGAGCCCCGTTTGGAGTGAGGCTGCAAAGGGCATGCCAAAGGAAGTGTTTTGCTGTGCCAAGACTCGTGCTGCGCACGCTTTGTGCTTGGAGTGAGAAACAGGTTCCTTGGTGTTTTCTGCGAAACGCTTTAACAGCCCGTTGGTGCTAGTATGGAGTCAGGGGATGGATGAAGTGGAGAGCCCCGTTTGGAGTGAGGCTGCAAAGGGCATGCCAAAGGAAGTGTTTTGCTGTGCCAAGACTCGTGCTGCGCACGCTTTGTGCTTGGAGTGAGTAACAGGTTCCTTGGTGTTTTCTGCGAAACGCTTTAGCAGCCCGTTGGTGCTAGTATGGAGTCAGGGGATGGATGAAGCGGAGAGCCCCGTTTGGAGTGAGGGCTGCAAAGGGCATGCCAAAGGAAGTGTTCTGCTGTGCCAAGACTCGTGCTGCGCACGCTTTGTGCTTGGAGTGAGAAACAGGTTCCTTGGCGTTTTCTGCGAAACGCTTTAGCAGCCCGTTGGTGCTAGTATGGAGTCAGGGGATGGATGAAGCGCAGAGCCCCGTTTGGAGTGAGGCTGCAAAGGGCATGCCAAAGGAAGTGTTTTGCTGTGCCAAGACTCGTGCTGCGCACTGCTTTGTGGTTGGAGTGAGAAACAGGTTCCTTGGTGTTTTCTGCGAAACGCTTTAGCAGCCCGTTGGTGCTAGTATGGAGTCAGGGGATGGATGAAGCGCAGAGCCCCGTTTGGAGTGAGGCTGCAAAGGGCATGCCAAAGGAAGTGTTTTGCTGTGCCAAGACTCGTGCTGCGCACGCTTTGTGCTTGGAGTGAGAAACAGGTTCCTTGGTGTTTTCTGCGAAACGCTTTAGCAGCCCGTTGGTGCTAGTATGGAGTCAGGGGATGGATGAAGCGCAGAGCCCCGTTTGGAGTGAGGCTGCAAAGGGCATGCCAAAGGAAGTGTTCTGCTGTGCCAAGACTCGTGCTGCGCACGCTTTGTGGTTGGAGTGAGAAACAGGTTCCTTGGTGTTTTCTGCGAAACGCTTTAGCAGCCCGTTGGTGCTAGTATGGAGTCAGGGGATGGATGAAGCGGAGAGCCCCGTTTGGAGTGAGGCTGCAAAGGGCATGCCAAAGGAAGTGTTTTGCTGTGCCAAGACTCGTGCTGCGCACAGCTTTGTGCTTGGAGTGAGAAACAGGTTCCTTGGTGTTTTCTGCGAAACGCTTTAGCAGCCCCTTGGTGCTAGTATGGAGTCAGGGGATGGATGAAGCGCAGAGCCCCGTTTGGAGTGAGGCTGCAAAGGGCATGCCAAAGGAAGTGTTCTGCTGTGCCAAGACTCGTGCTGCGCACGCTTTGTGCTTGGAGTGAGAAACAGGTTCCTTGGTGTTTTCTGCGAAACGCTTTAGCAGCCCCTTGGTGCTAGTATGGAGTCAGGGGATGGATGAAGCGCAGAGCCCCGTTTGGAGTGAGGCTGCAAAGGGCATGCCAAAGGAAGTGTTCTGCTGTGCCAAGACTCGTGCTGCGCACGCTTTGTGCTTGGAGTGAGAAACAGGTTCCTTGGCGTTTTCTGCGAAACGCTTTAGCAGCCCGTTGGTGCTAGTATGGAGTCAGGGGATGGATGAAGCGCAGAGCCCCGTTTGGAGTGAGGCTGCAAAGGGCATGCCAAAGGAAGTGTTCTGCTGTGCCAAGACTCGTGCTGCGCACGCTTTGTGGTTGGAGTGAGAAACAGGTTCCTTGGTGTTTTCTGCGAAACGCTTTAGCAGCCTGTTGGTGCTAGTATGGAGTCAGGGGATGGATGAAGCGCAGAGCCCCGTTTGGAGTGAGGCTGCAAAGGGCATGCCAAAGGAAGTGTTCTGCTGTGCCAAGACTCGTGCTGTGCACGCTTTGTGGTTGGAGTGAGAAACAGGTTCCTTGGTGTTTTCTGCGAAACGCTTTAGCAGCCCGTTGGTGCTAGTATGGAGTCAGGGGATGGATGAAGCGCAGAGCCCCGTTTGGAGTGAGGCTGCAAAGGGCATGCCAAAGGAAGTGTTTTGCTGTGCCAAGACTCGTGCTGCGCACGCTTTGTGCTTGGAGTGAGAAACAGGTTCCTTGGTGTTTTCTGCGAAACGCTTTAGCAGCCCCTTGGTGCTAGTATGGAGTCAGGGGATGGATGAAGCGCAGAGCCCCGTTTGGAGTGAGGCTGCCAAGGGCATGCCAAAGGAAGTGTTTTGCTGTGCCAAGACTCGTGCTGCGCACGCTTTGTGCTTGGAGTGAGAAACAGGTTCCTTGGTGTTTTCTGCGAAACGCTTTAGCAGCCCCTTGGTGCTAGTATGGAGTCAGGGGATGGATGAAGCGCAGAGCCCCGTTTGGAGTGAGGCTGCAAAGGGCATGCCAAAGGAAGTGTTTTGCTGTGCCAAGACTCGTGCTGCGCACAGCTTTGTGCTTGGAGTGAGAAACAGGTTCCTTGGTGTTTTCTGCGAAACGCTTTAGCAGCCCCTTGGTGCTAGTATGGAGTCAGGGGATGGATGAAGCGCAGAGCCCCGTTTGGAGTGAGGCTGCAAAGGGCATGCCAAAGGAAGTGTTCTGCTGTGCCAAGACTCGTGCTGCGCACGCTTTGTGCTTGGAGTGAGAAACAGGTTCCTTGGCGTTTTCTGCGAAACGCTTTAGCAGCCCGTTGGTGCTAGTATGGAGTCAGGGGATGGATGAAGCGCAGAGCCCCGTTTGGAGTGAGGCTGCAAAGGGCATGCCAAAGGAAGTGTTTTGCTGTGCCAAGACTCGTGCTGCGCACAGCTTTGTGGTTGGAGTGAGAAACAGGTTCCTTGGTGTTTTCTGCGAAACGCTTTAGCAGCCCGTTGGTGCTAGTATGGAGTCAGGGGATGGATGAAGCGGAGAGCCCCGTTTGGAGTGAGGCTGCAAAGGGCATGCCAAAGGAAGTGTTCTGCTGTGCCAAGACTCGTGCTGCGCACGGCTTTGTGCTTGGAGTGAGAAACAGGTTCCTTGGTGTTTTTCTGCGAAACGCTTTAGCAGCCCGTTGGTGCTAGTATGGAGTCAGGGGATGGATGAAGCGGAGAGCCCCGTTTGGAGTGAGGCTGCAAAGGGCATGCCAAAGGAAGTGTTTTGCTGTGCCAAGACTCGTGCTGCGCACAGCTTTGTGCTTGGAGTGAGAAACAGGTTCCTTGGTGTTTTCTGCGAAACGCTTTAGCAGCCCGTTGGTGCTAGTATGGAGTCAGGGGATGGATGAAGCGGAGAGCCCCGTTTGGAGTGAGGCTGCAAAGGGCATGCCAAAGGAAGTGTTTTGCTGTGCCAAGACTCGTGCTGCGCACGCTTTGTGCTTGGAGTGAGAAACAGGTTCCTTGGTGTTTTCTGCGAAACGCTTTAGCAGCCCGTTGGTGCTAGTATGGAGTCAGGGGATGGATGAAGCGGAGAGCCCCGTTTGGAGTGAGGCTGCAAAGGGCATGCCAAAGGAAGTGTTCTGCTGTGCCAAGACTCGTGCTGCGCACTGCTTTGTGCTTGGAGTGAGAAACAGGTTCCTTGGTGTTTTCTGCGAAACGCTTTAGCAGCCCGTTGGTGCTAGTATGGAGTCAGGGGATGGATGAAGCGGAGAGCCCCGTTTGGAGTGAGGCTGCAAAGGGCATGCCAAAGGAAGTGTTCTGCTGTGCCAAGACTCGTGCTGCGCACAGCTTTGTGCTTGGAGTGAGAAACAGGTTCCTTGGTGTTTTCTGCGAAACGCTTTAGCAGCCCGTTGGTGCTAGTATGGAGTCAGGGGATGGATGAAGCGGAGAGCCCCGTTTGGAGTGAGGCTGCAAAGGGCATGCCAAAGGAAGTGTTTTGCTGTGCCAAGACTCGTGCTGCGCACGCTTTGTGGTTGGAGTGAGAAACAGGTTCCTTGGTGTTTTCTGCGAAACGCTTTAGCAGCCCGTTGGTGCTAGTATGGAGTCAGGGGATGGATGAAGCGGAGAGCCCCGTTTGGAGTGAGGCTGCAAAGGGCATGCCAAAGGAAGTGTTCTGCTGTGCCAAGACTCGTGCTGCGCACAGCTTTGTGCTTGGAGTGAGAAACAGGTTCCTTGGTGTTTTCTGCGAAACGCTTTAGCAGCCCGTTGGTGCTAGTATGGAGTCAGGGGATGGATGAAGCGGAGAGCCCCGTTTGGAGTGAGGCTGCAAAGGGCATGCCAAAGGAAGTGTTTTGCTGTGCCAAGACTCGTGCTGCGCACGCTTTGTGCTTGGAGTGAGAAACAGGTTCCTTGGTGTTTTCTGCGAAACGCTTTAGCAGCCCTTTGGTGCTAGTATGGAGTCAGGGGATGGATGAAGCGGAGAGCCCCGTTTGGAGTGAGGCTGCAAAGGGCATGCCAAAGGAAGTGTTTTGCTGTGCCAAGACTCGTGCTGCGCACGCTTTGTGCTTGGAGTGAGAAACAGGTTCCTTGGTGTTTTCTGCGAAACGCTTTAGCAGCCCGTTGGTGCTAGTATGGAGTCAGGGGATGGATGAAGCGCAGAGCCCCGTTTGGAGTGAGGCTGCAAAGGGCATGCCAAAGGAAGTGTTTTGCTGTGCCAAGACTCGTGCTGCGCACGCTTTGTGCTTGGAGTGAGAAACAGGTTCCTTGGTGTTTTCTGCGAAACGCTTTAGCAGCCCGTTGGTGCTAGTATGGAGTCAGGGGATGGATGAAGCGGAGAGCCCCGTTTGGAGTGAGGCTGCAAAGGGCATGCCAAAGGAAGTGTTTTGCTGTGCCAAGACTCGTGCTGCGCACGCTTTGTGCTTGGAGTGAGAAACAGGTTCCTTGGTGTTTTCTGCAAAACGCTTTAGCAGCCCGTTGGTGCTAGTATGGAGTCAGGGGATGGATGAAGCGCAGAGCCCCGTTTGGAGTGAGGCTGCAAAGGGCATGCCAAAGGAAGTGTTTTGCTGTGCCAAGACTCGTGCTGCGCACTGCTTTGTGCTTGGAGTGAGAAACAGGTTCCTTGGTGTTTTCTGCGAAACGCTTTAGCAGCCCGTTGGTGCTAGTATGGAGTCAGGGGATGGATGAAGCGGAGAGCCCCGTTTGGAGTGAGGCTGCAAAGGGCATGCCAAAGGAAGTGTTCTGCTGTGCCAAGACTCGTGCTGCGCACGCTTTGTGGTTGGAGTGAGAAACAGGTTCCTTGGTGTTTTCTGCGAAACGCTTTAGCAGCCCGTTGGTGCTAGTATGGAGTCAGGGGATGGATGAAGCAGAGAGCCCCGTTTGGAGTGAGGCTGCAAAGGGCATGCCAAGAGAAGTGTTTTGCTGTGCCAAGACTCGTGCTGCGCACTGCTTTGTGCTTGGAGTGAGAAACAGGTTCCTTGGTGTTTTCTGCGAAACGCTTTAGCAGCCCGTTGGTGCTAGTATGGAGTCAGGGGATGGATGAAGCGGAGAGCCCCGTTTGGAGTGAGGCTGCAAAGGGCATGCCAAAGGAAGTGTTTTGCTGTGCCAAGACTCGTGCTGCGCACGCTTTGTGGTTGGAGTGAGAAACAGGTTCCTTGGTGTTTTCTGCGAAACGCTTTAGCAGCCCGTTGGTGCTAGTATGGAGTCAGGGGATGGATGAAGCGGAGAGCCCCGTTTGGAGTGAGGCTGCAAAGGGCATGCCAAAGGAAGTGTTCTGCTGTGCCAAGACTCGTGCTGCGCACGCTTTGTGCTTGGAGTGAGAAACAGGTTCCTTGGTGTTTTCTGCGAAACGCTTTAGCAGCCCGTTGGTGCTAGTATGGAGTCAGGGGATGGATGAAGCGCAGAGCCCCGTTTGGAGTGAGGCTGCAAAGGGCATGCCAAAGGAAGTGTTTTGCTGTGCCAAGACTCGTGCTGCGCACGCTTTGTGCTTGGAGTGAGAAACAGGTTCCTTGGTGTTTTCTGCGAAACGCTTTAGCAGCCCGTTGGTGCTAGTATGGAGTCAGGGGATGGATGAAGCGGAGAGCCCCGTTTGGAGTGAGGCTGCAAAGGGCATGCCAAAGGAAGTGTTTTGCTGTGCCAAGACTCGTGCTGCGCACGCTTTGTGCTTGGAGTGAGAAACAGTTTCCTTGGTGTTTTCTGCGAAACGCTTTATCAGCCCGTTGGTGCTAGTATGGAGTCAGGGGATGGATGAAGCGGAGAGCCCCGTTTGGATTGAGGCTGCAAAGGGCATGCCAAAGGAAGTGTTTTGCTGTGCCAAGACTCGTGCTGCGCACTGCTTTGTGCTTGGAGTGAGAAACAGGTTCCTTGGTGTTTTCTGCGAAACGCTTTAGCAGCCCGTTGGTGCTAGTATGGAGTCAGGGGATGGATGAAGCGAAGAGCCCCGTTTGGAGTGAGGCTGCAAAGGGCATGCCAAAGGAAGTGTTTTGCTGTGCCAAGACTCGTGCTGCGCACAGCTTTGTGCTTGGAGTGAGAAACAGGTTCCTTGGTGTTTTCTGCGAAACGCTTTATCAGCCCGTTGGTGCTAGTATGGAGTCAGGGGATGGATGAAGCGGAGAGCCCCGTTTGGATTGAGGCTGCAAAGGGCATGCCAAAGGAAGTGTTTTGCTGTGCCAAGACTCGTGCTGCGCACAGCTTTGTGCTTGGAGTGAGAAACAGGTTCCTTGGTGTTTTCTGCGAAACGCTTTAGCAGCCCGTTGGTGCTAGTATGGAGTCAGGGGATGGATGAAGCGAAGAGCCCCGTTTGGAGTGAGGCTGCAAAGGGCATGCCAAAGGAAGTGTTTTGCTGTGCCAAGACTCGTGCTGCGCACAGCTTTGTGCTTGGAGTGAGAAACAGGTTCCTTGGTGTTTTCTGCGAAACGCTTTAGCAGCCCGTTGGTGCTAGTATGGAGTCAGGGGATGGATGAAGCGGAGAGCCCCGTTTGGAGTGAGGCTGCAAAGGGCATGCCAAAGGAAGTGTTTTGCTGTGCCAAGACTCGTGCTGCGCACGCTTTGTGCTTGGAGTGAGAAACAGGGTTCCTTGGTGTTTTCTGCGAAACGCTTTAGCAGCCCGTTGGTGCTAGTATGGAGTCAGGGGATGGATGAAGCGGAGAGCCCCGTTTGGAGTGAGGCTGCAAAGGGCATGCCAAAGGAAGTGTTTTGCTGTGCCAAGACTCGTGCTGCGCACGCTTTGTGCTTGGAGTGAGAAACAGGTTCCTTGGTGTTTTCTGCGAAACGCTTTAGCAGCCCGTTGGTGCTAGTATGGAGTCAGGGGATGGATGAAGCGGAGAGCCCCGTTTGGAGTGAGGCTGCAAAGGGCATGCCAAAGGAAGTGTTTTGCTGTGCCAAGACTCGTGCTGCGCACGCTTTGTGCTTGGAGTGAGAAACAGGTTCCTTGGTGTTTTTCTGCGAAACGCTTTAGCAGCCCGTTGGTGCTAGTATGGAGTCAGGGGATGGATGAAGCGGAGAGCCCCGTTTGGAGTGAGGCTGCAAAGGGCATGCCAAAGGAAGTGTTCTGCTGTGCCAAGACTCGTGCTGCGCACTGCTTTGTGCTTGGAGTGAGAAACAGGTTCCTTGGTGTTTTCTGCGAAACGCTTTAGCAGCCCGTTGGTGCTAGTATGGAGTCAGGGGATGGATGAAGCGGAGAGCCCCGTTTGGAGTGAGGCTGCAAAGGGCATGCCAAAGGAAGTGTTTTGCTGTGCCAAGACTCGTGCTGCGCACGCTTTGTGCTTGGAGTGAGAAACAGGTTCCTTGGTGTTTTCTGCGAAACGCTTTAGCAGCCCGTTGGTGCTAGTATGGAGTCAGGGGATGGATGAAGCGGAGAGCCCCGTTTGGAGTGAGGCTGCAAAGGGCATGCCAAAGGAAGTGTTTTGCTGTGCCAAGACTCGTGCTGCGCACAGCTTTGTGCTTGGAGTGAGAAACAGGTTCCTTGGTGTTTTCTGCGAAACGCTTTAGCAGCCCGTTGGTGCTAGTATGGAGTCAGGGGGATGGATGAAGCGCAGAGCCCCGTTTGGAGTGAGGCTGCAAAGGGCATGCCAAAGGAAGTGTTCTGCTGTGCCAAGACTCGTGCTGCGCACGCTTTGTGGTTGGAGTGAGAAACAGGTTCCTTGGTGTTTTCTGCGAAACGCTTTAGCAGCCCGTTGGTGCTAGTATGGAGTCAGGGGATGGATGAAGCGCAGAGCCCCGTTTGGAGTGAGGCTGCAAAGGGCATGCCAAAGGAAGTGTTCTGCTGTGCCAAGACTCGTGCTGCGCACTTGCTTTGTGCTTGGAGTGAGAAACAGGTTCCTTGGTGTTTTCTGCGAAACGCTTTAGCAGCCCGTTGGTGCTAGTATGGAGTCAGGGGATGGATGAAGCGGAGAGCCCCGTTTGGAGTGAGGCTGCAAAGGGCATGCCAAAGGAAGTGTTTTGCTGTGCCAAGACTCGTGCTGCGCACGCTTTGTGCTTGGAGTGAGAAACAGGTTCCTTGGTGTTTTCTGCGAAACGCTTTAGCAGCCCGTTGGTGCTAGTATGGAGTCAGGGGATGGATGAAGCGGAGAGCCCCGTTTGGAGTGAGGCTGCAAAGGGCATGCCAAAGGAAGTGTTTTGCTGTGCCAAGACTCGTGCTGCGCACAGCTTTGTGCTTGGAGTGAGAAACAGGTTCCTTGGTGTTTTCTGCGAAACGCTTTAGCAGCCCGTTGGTGCTAGTATGGAGTCAGGGGATGGATGAAGCGGAGAGCCCCGTTTGGAGTGAGGCTGCAAAGGGCATGCCAAAGGAAGTGTTCTGCTGTGCCAAGACTCGTGCTGCGCACGCTTTGTGCTTGGAGTGAGAAACAGGTTCCTTGGTGTTTTCTGCGAAACGCTTTAGCACCACGGGCTGCTAAAGCGTTTCGCAGAAAACACCAAGGAACCTGTTTCTCACTCCAAGCACAAAGCGTGCGCAGCACGAGTCTTGGCACAGCAGAACACTTCCTTTGGCATGCCCTTTGCAGCCTCACTCCAAACGGGGCTCTCCGCTTCATCCATCCCCTGACTCCATACTAGCACCAACGGGCTGCTAAAGCGTTTCGCAGAAAACACCAAGGAACCTGTTTCTCACTCCAAGCACAAAGCGTGCGCAGCACGAGTCTTGGCACAGCAAAACACTTCCTTTGGCATGCCCTTTGCAGCCTCACTCCAAACGGGGCTCTCCGCTTCATCCATCCCCTGACTCCATACTAGCACCAACGGGCTGCTAAAGCGTTTCGCAGAAAACACCAAGGAACCTGTTTCTCACTCCAAGCACAAAGCGTGCGCAGCACGAGTCTTGGCACAGCAAAACACTTCCTTTGGCATGCCCTTTGCAGCCTCACTCCAAACGGGCTCTCCGCTTCATCCATCCCCTGACTCCATACTAGCACCAACGGGCTGCTAAAGCGTTTCGCAGAAAACACCAAGGAACCTGTTTCTCACTCCAAGCACAAAGCGTGCGCAGCACGAGTCTTGGCACAGCAGAACACTTCCTTTGGCATGCCCTTTGCAGCCTCACTCCAAACGGGGGCTCTGCGCTTCATCCATCCCCTGACTCCATACTAGCACCAACGGGCTGCTAAAGCGTTTCGCAGAAAACACCAAGGAACCTGTTTCTCACTCCAACCACAAAGCGTGCGCAGCACGAGTCTTGGCACAGCAGAACACTTCCTTTGGCATGCCCTTTGCAGCCTCACTCCAAACGGGGCTCTGCGCTTCATCCATCCCCTGACTCCATACTAGCACCAACGGGCTGCTAAAGCGTTTCGCAGAAAACACCAAGGAACCTGTTTCTCACTCCAAGCACAAAGCGTGCGCAGCACGAGTCTTGGCACAGCAAAACACTTCCTTTGGCATGCCCTTTGCAGCCTCACTCCAAACGGGGCTCTCCGCTTCATCCATCCCCTGACTCCATACTAGCACCAACGGGCTGCTAAAGCGTTTCGCAGAAAACACCAAGGAACCTGTTTCTCACTCCAAGCACAAAGCGTGCGCAGCACGAGTCTTGGGCACAGCAAAACACTTCCTTTGGCATGCCCTTTGCAGCCTCACTCCAAACGGGGCTCTCCGCTTCATCCATCCCCTGACTCCATACTAGCACCAACGGGCTGCTAAAGCGTTTCGCAGAAAACACCAAGGAACCTGTTTCTCACTCCAAGCACAAAGCGTGGCGCAGCACGAGTCTTGGCACAGCAGAACACTTCCTTTGGCATGCCCTTTGCAGCCTCACTCCAAACGGGGCTCTCCGCTTCATCCATCCCTGACTCCATACTAGCACCAACGGCTGCTAAAGCGTTTCGCAGAAAACACCAAGGAACCTGTTTCTCACTCCAAGCACAAAGCGTGCGCAGCACGAGTCTTGGCACAGCAAAACACTTCCTTTGGCATGCCCTTTGCAGCCTCACTCCAAACGGGGCTCTCCGCTTCATCCATCCCCTGACTCCATACTAGCACCAACGGGCTGCTAAAGCGTTTCGCAGAAAACACCAAGGAACCTGTTTCTCACTCCAAGCACAAAGCGTGCGCAGCACGAGTCTTGGCACAGCAAAACACTTCCTTTGGCATGCCCCTTTGCAGCCTCACTCCAAACGGGGCTCTCCGCTTCATCCATCCCCTGACTCCATACTAGCACCAACGGGCTGCTAAAGCGTTTCGCAGAAAACACCAAGGAACCTGTTTCTCACTCCAAGCACAAAGCGTGCGCAGCACGAGTCTTGGCACAGCAAAACACTTCCTTTGGCATGCCCTTTGCAGCCTCACTCCAAACGGGGCTCTCCGCTTCATCCATCCCCTGACTCCATACTAGCACCAACGGGCTGCTAAAGCGTTTCGCAGAAAACACCAAGGAACCTGTTTCTCACTCCAAGCACAAAGCGTGCGCAGCACGAGTCTTGGCACAGCAAAACACTTCCTTTGGCATGCCCTTTGCAGCCTCACTCCAAACGGGGCTCTTCGCTTCATCCATCCCCTGACTCCATACTAGCACCAACGGGCTGCTAAAGCGTTTCGCAGAAAACACCAAGGAACCTGTTTCTCACTCCAAGCACAAAGCGTGCGCAGCACGAGTCTTGGCACAGCAAAACACTTCCTTTGGCATGCCCTTTGCAGCCTCAATCCAAACGGGGCTCTCCGCTTCATCCATCCCCTGACTCCATACTAGCACCAACGGGCTGATAAAGCGTTTCGCAGAAAACACCAAGGAACCTGTTTCTCACTCCAAGCACAAAGCGTGCGCAGCACGAGTCTTGGCACAGCAAAACACTTCCTTTGGCATGCCCTTTGCAGCCTCACTCCAAACGGGGCTCTTCGCTTCATCCATCCCCTGACTCCATACTAGCACCAACGGGCTGCTAAAGCGTTTCGCAGAAAACACCAAGGAACCTGTTTCTCACTCCAAGCACAAAGCGTGCGCAGCACGAGTCTTGGCACAGCAAAACACTTCCTTTGGCATGCCCTTTGCAGCCTCAATCCAAACGGGGCTCTCCGCTTCATCCATCCCCTGACTCCATACTAGCACCAACGGGCTGATAAAGCGTTTCGCAGAAAACACCAAGGAAACTGTTTCTCACTCCAAGCACAAAGCGTGCGCAGCACGAGTCTTGGCACAGCAAAACACTTCCTTTGGCATGCCCTTTGCAGCCTCACTCCAAACGGGGCTCTCCGCTTCATCCATCCCCTGACTCCATACTAGCACCAACGGGCTGCTAAAGCGTTTCGCAGAAAACACCAAGGAACCTGTTTCTCACTCCAAGCACAAAGCGTGCGCAGCACGAGTCTTGGCACAGCAAAACACTTCCTTTGGCATGCCCTTTGCAGCCTCACTCCAAACGGGGCTCTGCGCTTCATCCATCCCCTGACTCCATACTAGCACCAACGGGCTGCTAAAGCGTTTCGCAGAAAACACCAAGGAACCTGTTTCTCACTCCAAGCACAAAGCGTGCGCAGCACGAGTCTTGGCACAGCAGAACACTTCCTTTGGCATGCCCTTTGCAGCCTCACTCCAAACGGGGCTCTCCGCTTCATCCATCCCCTGACTCCATACTAGCACCAACGGGCTGCTAAAGCGTTTCGCAGAAAACACCAAGGAACCTGTTTCTCACTCAACCACAAAGCGTGCGCAGCACGAGTCTTGGCACAGCAAAACACTTCCTTTGGCATGCCCTTTGCAGCCTCACTCCAAACGGGGCTCTCCGCTTCATCCATCCCCTGACTCCATACTAGCACCAACGGGCTGCTAAAGCGTTTCGCAGAAAACACCAAGGAACCTGTTTCTCACTCCAAGCACAAAGCGTGCGCAGCACGAGTCTTGGCACAGCAAAACACTTCTCTTGGCATGCCCTTTGCAGCCTCACTCCAAACGGGGCTCTCTGCTTCATCCATCCCCTGACTCCATACTAGCACCAACGGGCTGCTAAAGCGTTTCGCAGAAAACACCAAGGAACCTGTTTCTCACTCCAACCACAAAGCGTGCGCAGCACGAGTCTTGGCACAGCAGAACACTTCCTTTGGCATGCCCTTTGCAGCCTCACTCCAAACGGGGCTCTCCGCTTCATCCATCCCCTGACTCCATACTAGCACCAACGGGCTGCTAAAGCGTTTCGCAGAAAACACCAAGGAACCTGTTTCTCACTCCAAGCACAAAGCGTGCGCAGCACGAGTCTTGGCACAGCAAAACACTTCCTTTGGCATGCCCTTTGCAGCCTCACTCCAAACGGGGCTCTGCGCTTCATCCATCCCCTGACTCCATACTAGCACCAACGGGCTGCTAAAGCGTTTTGCAGAAAACACCAAGGAACCTGTTTCTCACTCCAAGCACAAAGCGTGCGCAGCACGAGTCTTGGCACAGCAAAACACTTCCTTTGGCATGCCCTTTGCAGCCTCACTCCAAACGGGGCTCTCCGCTTCATCCATCCCCTGACTCCATACTAGCACCAACGGGCTGCTAAAGCGTTTCGCAGAAACACCAAGGAACCTGTTTCTCACTCCAAGCACAAAGCGTGCGCAGCACGAGTCTTGGCACAGCAAAACACTTCCTTTGGCATGCCCTTTGCAGCCTCACTCCAAACGGGGCTCTGCGCTTCATCCATCCCCTGACTCCATACTAGCACCAACGGGCTGCTAAAGCGTTTCGCAGAAAACACCAAGGAACCTGTTTCTCACTCCAAGCACAAAGCGTGCGCAGCACGAGTCTTGGCACAGCAAAACACTTCCTTTGGCATGCCCTTTGCAGCCTCACTCCAAACGGGGCTCTCCGCTTCATCCATCCCTGACTCCATACTAGCACCAAAGGGCTGCTAAAGCGTTTCGCAGAAAACACCAAGGAACCTGTTTCTCACTCCAAGCACAAAGCGTGGCGCAGCACGAGTCTTGGCACAGCAAAACACTTCCTTTGGCATGCCCTTTGCAGCCTCACTCCAAACGGGGCTCTCCGCTTCATCCATCCCCTGACTCCATACTAGCACCAACGGGCTGCTAAAGCGTTTCGCAGAAAACACCAAGGAACCTGTTTCTCACTCCAAGCACAAAGCGTGCGCAGCACGAGTCTTGGCACAGCAGAACACTTCCTTTGGCATGCCCTTTGCAGCCTCACTCCAAACGGGGCTCTCCGCTTCATCCATCCCCTGACTCCATACTAGCACCAACGGGCTGCTAAAGCGTTTCGCAGAAAACACCAAGGAACCTGTTTCTCACTCCAACCACAAAGCGTGCGCAGCACGAGTCTTGGCACAGCAAAACACTTCCTTTGGCATGCCCTTTGCAGCCTCACTCCAAACGGGGCTCTCCGCTTCATCCATCCCCTGACTCCATACTAGCACCAACGGGCTGCTAAAGCGTTTCGCAGAAAACACCAAGGAACCTGTTTCTCACTCCAAGCACAAAGCGTGCGCAGCACGAGTCTTGGCACAGCAGAACACTTCCTTTGGCATGCCCTTTGCAGCCTCACTCCAAACGGGGCTCTCCGCTTCATCCATCCCCTGACTCCATACTAGCACCAACGGGCTGCTAAAGCGTTTCGCAGAAAACACCAAGGAACCTGTTTTCTCACTCCAAGCACAAAGCGTGCGCAGCACGAGTCTTGGGCACAGCAGAACACTTCCTTTGGCATGCCCTTTGCAGCCTCACTCCAAACGGGGCTCTCCGCTTCATCCATCCCCTGACTCCATACTAGCACCAACGGGCTGCTAAAGCGTTTCGCAGAAAACACCAAGGAACCTGTTTCTCACTCCAAGCACAAAGCGTGCGCAGCACGAGTCTTGGCACAGCAAAACACTTCCTTTGGCATGCCCTTTGCAGCCTCACTCCAAACGGGGCTCTCCGCTTCATCCATCCCCTGACTCCATACTAGCACCAACGGGCTGCTAAAGCGTTTCGCAGAAAACACCAAGGAACCTGTTTCTCACTCCAAGCACAAAGCGTGCGCAGCACGAGTCTTGGCACAGCAAAACACTTCCTTTGGCATGCCCTTTGCAGCCTCACTCCAAACGGGGCTCTCCGCTTCATCCATCCCCTGACTCCATACTAGCACCAACGGGCTGCTAAAGCGTTTCGCAGAAAACACCAAGGAACCTGTTTCTCACTCCAAGCACAAAGCGTGCGCAGCACGAGTCTTGGCACAGCAGAACACTTCCTTTGGCATGCCCTTTGCAGCCTCACTCCAAACGGGGCTCTCCGCTTCATCCATCCCCTGACTCCATACTAGCACCAACGGGCTGCTAAAGCGTTTCGCAGAAAACACCAAGGAACCTGTTTCTCACTCCAACCACAAAGCGTGCGCAGCACGAGTCTTGGCACAGCAAAACACTTCCTTTGGCATGCCCTTTGCAGCCTCACTCCAAACGGGGCTCTGCGCTTCATCCATCCCCTGACTCCATACTAGCACCAACGGGCTGCTAAAGCGTTTCGCAGAAAACGCCAAGGAACCTGTTTCTCACTCCAAGCACAAAGCGTGCGCAGCACGAGTCTTGGCACAGCAGAACACTTCCTTTGGCATGCCCTTTGCAGCCTCACTCCAAACGGGGCTCTGCGCTTCATCCATCCCCTGACTCCATACTAGCACCAAGGGGCTGCTAAAGCGTTTCGCAGAAAACACCAAGGAACCTGTTTCTCACTCCAAGCACAAAGCGTGCGCAGCACGAGTCTTGGCACAGCAAAACACTTCCTTTGGCATGCCCTTTGCAGCCTCACTCCAAACGGGGCTCTGCGCTTCATCCATCCCCTGACTCCATACTAGCACCAAGGGGCTGCTAAAGCGTTTCGCAGAAAACACCAAGGAACCTGTTTCTCACTCCAAGCACAAAGCGTGCGCAGCACGAGTCTTGGCACAGCAAAACACTTCCTTTGGCATGCCCTTGGCAGCCTCACTCCAAACGGGGCTCTGCGCTTCATCCATCCCCTGACTCCATACTAGCACCAAGGGGCTGCTAAAGCGTTTCGCAGAAAACACCAAGGAACCTGTTTCTCACTCCAAGCACAAAGCGTGCGCAGCACGAGTCTTGGCACAGCAAAACACTTCCTTTGGCATGCCCTTTGCAGCCTCACTCCAAACGGGGCTCTGCGCTTCATCCATCCCCTGACTCCATACTAGCACCAACGGGCTGCTAAAGCGTTTCGCAGAAAACACCAAGGAACCTGTTTCTCACTCCAACCACAAAGCGTGCACAGCACGAGTCTTGGCACAGCAGAACACTTCCTTTGGCATGCCCTTTGCAGCCTCACTCCAAACGGGGCTCTGCGCTTCATCCATCCCCTGACTCCATACTAGCACCAACAGGCTGCTAAAGCGTTTCGCAGAAAACACCAAGGAACCTGTTTCTCACTCCAACCACAAAGCGTGCGCAGCACGAGTCTTGGCACAGCAGAACACTTCCTTTGGCATGCCCTTTGCAGCCTCACTCCAAACGGGGCTCTGCGCTTCATCCATCCCCTGACTCCATACTAGCACCAACGGGCTGCTAAAGCGTTTCGCAGAAAACGCCAAGGAACCTGTTTCTCACTCCAAGCACAAAGCGTGCGCAGCACGAGTCTTGGCACAGCAGAACACTTCCTTTGGCATGCCCTTTGCAGCCTCACTCCAAACGGGGCTCTGCGCTTCATCCATCCCCTGACTCCATACTAGCACCAAGGGGCTGCTAAAGCGTTTCGCAGAAAACACCAAGGAACCTGTTTCTCACTCCAAGCACAAAGCGTGCGCAGCACGAGTCTTGGCACAGCAGAACACTTCCTTTGGCATGCCCTTTGCAGCCTCACTCCAAACGGGGCTCTGCGCTTCATCCATCCCCTGACTCCATACTAGCACCAAGGGGCTGCTAAAGCGTTTCGCAGAAAACACCAAGGAACCTGTTTCTCACTCCAAGCACAAAGCGTGCGCAGCACGAGTCTTGGCACAGCAAAACACTTCTTTGGCATGCCCTTTGCAGCCTCACTCCAAACGGGGCTCTCCGCTTCATCCATCCCCTGACTCCATACTAGCACCAACGGGCTGCTAAAGCGTTTCGCAGAAAACACCAAGGAACCTGTTTCTCACTCCAACCACAAAGCGTGCGCAGCACGAGTCTTGGCACAGCAGAACACTTCCTTTGGCATGCCCTTTGCAGCCTCACTCCAAACGGGGCTCTGCGCTTCATCCATCCCCTGACTCCATACTAGCACCAACGGGCTGCTAAAGCGTTTCGCAGAAAACACCAAGGAACCTGTTTCTCACTCCAAGCACAAAGCGTGCGCAGCACGAGTCTTGGCACAGCAAAACACTTCCTTTGGCATGCCCTTTGCAGCCTCACTCCAAACGGGGCTCTGCGCTTCATCCATCCCCTGACTCCATACTAGCACCAACGGGCTGCTAAAGCGTTTCGCAGAAAACACCAAGGAACCTGTTTCTCACTCCAACCACAAAGCGTGCGCAGCACGAGTCTTGGCACAGCAAAACACTTCCTTTGGCATGCCCTTTGCAGCCTCACTCCAAACGGGGCTCTGCGCTTCATCCATCCCCTGACTCCATACTAGCACCAACGGGCTGCTAAAGCGTTTCGCAGAAAACGCCAAGGAACCTGTTTCTCACTCCAAGCACAAAGCGTGCGCAGCACGAGTCTTGGCACAGCAGAACACTTCCTTTGGCATGCCCTTTGCAGCCTCACTCCAAACGGGGCTCTCCGCTTCATCCATCCCCTGACTCCATACTAGCACCAACGGGCTGCTAAAGCGTTTCGCAGAAAACACCAAGGAACCTGTTACTCACTCCAAGCACAAAGCGTGCGCAGCACGAGTCTTGGCACAGCAAAACACTTCCTTTGGCATGCCCTTTGCAGCCTCACTCCAAACGGGGCTCTCCACTTCATCATCCCTGACTCCATACTAGCACCAACGGGCTGTTAAAGCGTTTCGCAGAAAACACCAAGGAACCTGTTTCTCACTCCAAGCACAAAGCGTGCGCAGCACGAGTCTTGGCACAGCAAAACACTTCCTTTGGCATGCCCTTTGCAGCCTCACTCCAAACGGGGCTCTCCGCTTCATCCATCCCCTGACTCCATACTAGCACCAACGGGCTGTTAAAGCGTTTCGCAGAAAACACCAAGGAACCTGTTTCTCACTCCAAGCACAAAGCGTGCGCAGCACGAGTCTTGGCACAGCAAAACACTTCCTTTGGCATGCCCTTTGGCAGCCTCACTCCAAACGGGGCTCTCCGCTTCATCCATCCCCTGACTCCATACTAGCACCAACGGGCTGCTAAAGCGTTTCGCAGAAAACACCAAGGAACCTGTTTCTCACTCCAACCACAAAGCGTGCGCAGCACGAGTCTTGGCACAGCAAAACACTTCCTTTGGCATGCCCTTTGCAGCCTCACTCCAAACGGGCTCTCCGCTTCATCCATCCCCTGACTCCATACTAGCACCAACGGGCTGCTAAAGCGTTTCGCAGAAAACGCCAAGGAACCTGTTTCTCACTCCAAGCACAAAGCGTGCGCAGCACGAGTCTTGGCACAGGCAAAACACTTCCTTTGGCATGCCCTTTGCAGACTCACTCCAAACGGGGCTCTGCGCTTCATCCATCCCCTGACTCCATACTAGCACCAACGGCTGCTAAAGCGTTTCGCAGAAAACACCAAGGAACCTGTTTCTCACTCCAACCACAAAGCGTGCGCAGCACGAGTCTTGGCACAGCAAAACACTTCCTTTGGCATGCCCTTTGCAGCCTCACTCCAAACGGGGCTCTCCGCTTCATCCATCCCCTGACTCCATACTAGCACCAACGGGCTGCTAAAGCGTTTCGCAGAAAACACCAAGGAACCTGTTTCTCACTCCAACCACAAAGCGTGCGCAGCACGAGTCTTGGCACAGCAAAACACTTCCTTTGGCATGCCCTTTGCAGCCTCACTCCAAACGGGGCTCTCCGCTTCATCCATCCCCTGACTCCATACTAGCACCAACGGGCTGCTAAAGCGTTTCGCAGAAAACACCAAGGAACCTGTTTCTCACTCCAAGCACAAAGCGTGCGCAGCACGAGTCTTGGCACAGCAAAACACTTCCTTTGGCATGCCCTTTGCAGCCTCACTCCAAACGGGGCTCTCCACTTCATCCATCCCCTGACTCCATACTAGCACCAACGGGCTGCTAAAGCGTTTCGCAGAAAACACCAAGGAACCTGTTTCTCACTCCAAGCACAAAGCGTGCGCAGCACGAGTCTTGGCACAGCAAAACACTTCCTTTGGCATGCCCTTTGCAGCCTCACTCCAAACGGGGCTCTGCGCTTCATCCATCCCCTGACTCCATACTAGCACCAACGGGCTGCTAAAGCGTTTCGCAGAAAACGCCAAGGAACCTGTTTCTCACTCCAAGCACAAAGCGTGCGCAGCACGAGTCTTGGCACAGCAGAACACTTCCTTTGGCATGCCCTTTGCAGCCTCACTCCAAACGGGGCTCTCCGCTTCATCCATCCCCTGACTCCATACTAGCACCAACGGGCTGCTAAAGCGTTTCGCAGAAAACACCAAGGAACCTGTTACTCACTCCAAGCACAAAGCGTGCGCAGCACGAGTCTTGGCACAGCAAAACACTTCCTTTGGCATGCCCTTTGCAGCCTCACTCCAAACGGGGCTCTCCACTTCATCCATCCCCTGACTCCATACTAGCACCAACGGGCTGTTAAAGCGTTTCGCAGAAAACACCAAGGAACCTGTTTCTCACTCCAAGCACAAAGCGTGCGCAGCACGAGTCTTGGCACAGCAAAACACTTCCTTTGGCATGCCCTTTGCAGCCTCACTCCAAACGGGGCTCTCCGCTTCATCCATCCCCTGACTCCATACTAGCACCAACGGGCTGCTAAAGCGTTTCGCAGAAAACACCAAGGAACCTGTTTCTCACTCCAAGCACAAAGCGTGCGCAGCACGAGTCTTGGCACAGCAAAACACTTCCTTTGGCATGCCCTTTGCAGCCTCACTCCAAACGGGGCTCTCCGCTTCATCCATCCCCTGACTCCATACTAGCACCAACGGGCTGCTAAAGCGTTTCGCAGAAAACGCCAAGGAACCTGTTTCTCACTCCAAGCACAAAGCGTGCGCAGCACGAGTCTTGGCACAGCAAAACACTTCCTTTGGCATGCCCTTTGCAGACTCACTCCAAACGGGGCTCTGCGCTTCATCCATCCCCTGACTCCATACTAGCACCAACGGGCTGCTAAAGCGTTTCGCAGAAAACACCAAGGAACCTGTTTCTCACTCCAACCACAAAGCGTGCGCAGCACGAGTCTTGGCACAGCAAAACACTTCCTTTGGCATGCCCTTTGCAGCCTCACTCCAAACGGGGCTCTCCGCTTCATCCATCCCCTGACTCCATACTAGCACCAACGGGCTGCTAAAGCGTTTCGCAGAAAACACCAAGGAACCTGTTTCTCACTCCAACCACAAAGCGTGCGCAGCACGAGTCTTGGCACAGCAAAACACTTCCTTTGGCATGCCCTTTGCAGCCTCACTCCAAACGGGGCTCTCCGCTTCATCCATCCCCTGACTCCATACTAGCACCAACGGGCTGCTAAAGCGTTTCGCAGAAAACACCAAGGAACCTGTTTCTCACTCCAAGCACAAAGCGTGCGCAGCACGAGTCTTGGCACAGCAAAACACTTCCTTTGGCATGCCCTTTGCAGCCTCACTCCAAACGGGGCTCTCCACTTCATCCATCCCCTGACTCCATACTAGCACCAACGGGCTGCTAAAGCGTTTCGCAGAAAACACCAAGGAACCTGTTTCTCACTCCAAGCACAAAGCGTGCGCAGCACGAGTCTTGGCACAGCAAAACACTTCCTTTGGCATGCCCTTTGCAGCCTCACTCCAAACGGGGCTCTCCGCTTCATCCATCCCCTGACTCCATACTAGCACCAACGGGCTGCTAAAGCGTTTCGCAGAAAACACCAAGGAACCTGTTTCTCACTCCAAGCACAAAGCGTGCGCAGCACGAGTCATGGCACAGCAGAACACTTCCTTTGGCATGCCCTTTGCAGCCTCACTCCAAACGGGGCTCTCCGCTTCATCCATCCCCTGACTCCATACTAGCACCAACGGGCTGCTAAAGCGTTTTGCAGAAAACACCAAGGAACCTGTTTCTCACTCCAAGCACAAAGCGTGCGCAGCACGAGTCTTGGCACAGCAGAACACTTCCTTTGGCATGCCCTTTGCAGCCTAACTCCAAACGGGGCTCTGCGCTTCATCCATCCCCTGACTCCATACTAGCACCAACGGGCTGCTAAAGCGTTTCGCAGAAAACACCAAGGAACCTGTTTCTCACTCCAACCACAAAGCGTGCGCAGCACGAGTCTTGGCACAGCAAAACACTTCCTTTGGCATGCCCTTTGCAGCCTCACTCCAAACGGGGCTCTCCGCTTCATCCATCCCCTGACTCCATACTAGCACCAACGGGCTGCTAAAGCGTTTCGCAGAAAACACCAAGGAACCTGTTTCTCACTCCAAGCACAAAGCGTGCGCAGCACGAGTCTTGGCACAGCAGAACACTTCCTTTGGCATGCCCTTTGCAGCCTCACTCCAAACGGGGCTCTCCGCTTCATCCATCCCCTGACTCCATACTAGCACCAACGGGCTGCTAAAGCGTTTCGCAGAAAACACCAAGGAACCTGTTTCTCACTCCAACCACAAAGCGTGCGCAGCACGAGTCTTGGCACAGCAGAACACTTCCTTTGGCATGCCCTTTGCAGCCTCACTCCAAACGGGGCTCTGCGCTTCATCCATCCCCTGACTCCATACTAGCACCAAGGGGCTGCTAAAGCGTTTCGCAGAAAACACCAAGGAACCTGTTTCTCACTCCAAGCACAAAGCGTGCGCAGCACGAGTCTTGGCACAGCAGAACACTTCCTTTGGCATGCCCTTTGCAGCCTCACTCCAAACGGGGCTCTCCGCTTCATCCATCCCCTGACTCCATACTAGCACCAACGGGCTGCTAAAGCGTTTCGCAGAAAACACCAAGGAACCTGTTTCTCACTCCAACCACAAAGCGTGCGCAGCACGAGTCTTGGCACAGCAAAACACTTCCTTTGGCATGCCCTTTGCAGCCTCACTCCAAACGGGGCTCTGCGCTTCATCCATCCCCTGACTCCATACTAGCACCAACGGGCTGCTAAAGCGTTTCGCAGAAAACGCCAAGGAACCTGTTTCTCACTCCAAGCACAAAGCGTGCGCAGCACGAGTCTTGGCACAGCAGAACACTTCCTTTGGCATGCCCTTTGCAGCCTCACTCCAAACGGGGCTCTGCGCTTCATCCATCCCCTGACTCCATACTAGCACCAAGGGGCTGCTAAAGCGTTTCGCAGAAAACACCAAGGAACCTGTTTCTCACTCCAAGCACAAAGCGTGCGCAGCACGAGTCTTGGCACAGCAAAACACTTCCTTTGGCATGCCCTTTGCAGCCTCACTCCAAACGGGGCTCTGCGCTTCATCCATCCCCTGACTCCATACTAGCACCAAGGGGCTGCTAAAGCGTTTCGCAGAAAACACCAAGGAACCTGTTTCTCACTCCAACCACAAAGCGTGCGCAGCACGAGTCTTGGCACAGCAAAACACTTCCTTTGGCATGCCCTTGGCAGCCTCACTCCAAACGGGGCTCTGCGCTTCATCCATCCCCTGACTCCATACTAGCACCAAGGGGCTGCTAAAGCGTTTCGCAGAAAACACCAAGGAACCTGTTTCTCACTCCAAGCACAAAGCGTGCGCAGCACGAGTCTTGGCACAGCAAAACACTTCCTTTGGCATGCCCTTTGCAGCCTCACTCCAAACGGGGCTCTGCGCTTCATCCATCCCCTGACTCCATACTAGCACCAACGGGCTGCTAAAGCGTTTCGCAGAAAACACCAAGGAACCTGTTTCTCACTCCAACCACAAAGCGTGCGCAGCACGAGTCTTGGCACAGCAGAACACTTCCTTTGGCATGCCCTTTGCAGCCTCACTCCAAACGGGGCTCTGCGCTTCATCCATCCCCTGACTCCATACTAGCACCAACAGGCTGCTAAAGCGTTTCGCAGAAAACACCAAGGAACCTGTTTCTCACTCCAACCACAAAGCGTGCGCAGCACGAGTCTTGGCACAGCAGAACACTTCCTTTGGCATGCCCTTTGCAGCCTCACTCCAAACGGGGCTCTGCGCTTCATCCATCCCCTGACTCCATACTAGCACCAACGGGCTGCTAAAGCGTTTCGCAGAAAACGCCAAGGAACCTGTTTCTCACTCCAAGCACAAAGCGTGCGCAGCACGAGTCTTGGCACAGCAGAACACTTCCTTTGGCATGCCCTTTGCAGCCTCACTCCAAACGGGGCTCTGCGCTTCATCCATCCCCTGACTCCATACTAGCACCAAGGGGCTGCTAAAGCGTTTCGCAGAAAACACCAAGGAACCTGTTTCTCACTCCAAGCACAAAGCGTGCGCAGCACGAGTCTTGGCACAGCAGAACACTTCCTTTGGCATGCCCTTTGCAGCCTCACTCCAAACGGGGCTCTGCGCTTCATCCATCCCCTGACTCCATACTAGCACCAAGGGGCTGCTAAAGCGTTTCGCAGAAAACACCAAGGAACCTGTTTCTCACTCCAAGCACAAAGCGTGCGCAGCACGAGTCTTGGCACAGCAAAACACTTCCTTTGGCATGCCCTTTGCAGCCTCACTCCAAACGGGGCTCTGCGCTTCATCCATCCCCTGACTCCATACTAGCACCAACGGGCTGCTAAAGCGTTTCGCAGAAAACACCAAGGAACCTGTTTCTCACTCCAAGCACAAAGCGTGCGCAGCACGAGTCTTGGCACAGCAGAACACTTCCTTTGGCATGCCCTTTGCAGCCTCACTCCAAACGGGGCTCTGCGCTTCATCCATCCCCTGACTCCATACTAGCACCAACGGGCTGCTAAAGCGTTTCGCAGAAAACACCAAGGAACCTGTTTCTCACTCCAAGCACAAAGCGTGCGCAGCACGAGTCTTGGCACAGCAAAACACTTCCTTTGGCATGCCCTTTGCAGCCTCACTCCAAACGGGGCTCTGCGCTTCATCCATCCCCTGACTCCATACTAGCACCAACGGGCTGCTAAAGCGTTTCGCAGAAAACACCAAGGAACCTGTTTCTCACTCCAAGCACAAAGCGTGCGCAGCACGAGTCTTGGCACAGCAAAACACTTCCTTTGGCATGCCCTTTGCAGCCTCACTCCAAACGGGGCTCTGCGCTTCATCCATCCCCTGACTCCATACTAGCACAAACGGGCTGCTAAAGCGTTTCGCAGAAAACACCAAGGAACCTGTTTCTCACTCCAAGCACAAAGCGTGCGCAGCACGAGTCTTGGCACAGCAGAACACTTCCTTTGGCATGCCCTTTGCAGCCTCACTCCAAACGGGGCTCTGCGCTTCATCCATCCCCTGACTCCATACTAGCACCAACGGGCTGCTAAAGCGTTTCGCAGAAAACACCAAGGAACCTGTTTCTCACTCCAAGCACAAAGCGTGCGCAGCACGAGTCTTGGCACAGCAGAACACTTCCTTTGGCATGCCCTTTGCAGCCTCACTCCAAACGGGGCTCTCCGCTTCATCCATCCCCTGACTCCATACTAGCACCAACGGGCTGCTAAAGCGTTTCGCAGAAAACACCAAGGAACCTGTTTCTCACTCCAAGCACAAAGCGTGCGCAGCACGAGTCTTGGCACAGCAAAACACTTCCTTTGGCATGCCCTTTGCAGCCTCACTCCAAACGGGGCTCTCCACTTCATCCATCCCCTGACTCCATACTAGCACCAACGGGCTGTTAAAGCGTTTCGCAGAAAACACCAAGGAACCTGTTTCTCACTCCAAGCACAAAGCGTGCGCAGCACGAGTCTTGGCACAGCAAAACACTTCCTTTGGCATGCCCTTTGCAGCCTCACTCCAAACGGGGCTCTCCGCTTCATCCATCCCCTGACTCCATACTAGCACCAACGGGCTGCTAAAGCGTTTCGCAGAAAACACCAAGGAACCTGTTTCTCACTCCAAGCACAAAGCGTGCGCAGCACGAGTCTTGGCACAGCAGAACACTTCCTTTGGCATGCCCTTTGCAGCCTCACTCCAAACGGGGCTCTCCGCTTCATCCATCCCCTGACTCCATACTAGCACCAAGGGGCTGCTAAAGCGTTTCGCAGAAAACACCAAGGAACCTGTTTCTCACTCCAAGCACAAAGCGTGCGCAGCACGAGTCTTGGCACAGCAAAACACTTCCTTTGGCATGCCCTTTGCAGCCTCACTCCAAACGGGGCTCTGCGCTTCATCCATCCCCTGACTCCATACTAGCACCAACGGGCTGCTAAAGCGTTTCGCAGAAAACACCAAGGAACCTGTTTCTCACTCCAAGCACAAAGCGTGCGCAGCACGAGTCTTGGCACAGCAAAACACTTCCTTTGGCATGCCCTTTGCAGCCTCACTCCAAACGGGGCTCTGCGCTTCATCCATCCCCTGACTCCATACTAGCACCAACGGGCTGCTAAAGCGTTTCGCAGAAAACACCAAGGAACCTGTTTCTCACTCCAACCACAAAGCGTGCGCAGCACGAGTCTTGGCACAGCAAAACACTTCCTTTGGCATGCCCTTTGCAGCCTCACTCCAAACGGGGCTCTCCGCTTCATCCATCCCCTGACTCCATACTAGCACCAACGGGCTGCTAAAGCGTTTCGCAGAAAACACCAAGGAACCTGTTTCTCACTCCAACCACAAAGCGTGCGCAGCACGAGTCTTGGCACAGCAAAACACTTCCTTTGGCATGCCCTTTGCAGCCTCACTCCAAACGGGGCTCTCCGCTTCATCCATCCCCTGACTCCATACTAGCACCAACGGGCTGCTAAAGCGTTTCGCAGAAAACACCAAGGAACCTGTTTCTCACTCCAACCACAAAGCGTGCGCAGCACGAGTCTTGGCACAGCAAAACACTTCCTTTGGCATGCCCTTTGCAGCCTCACTCCAAACGGGGCTCTCCGCTTCATCCATCCCCTGACTCCATACTAGCACCAACGGGCTGCTAAAGCGTTTCGCAGAAAACACCAAGGAACCTGTTTCTCACTCCAACCACAAAGCGTGCGCAGCACGAGTCTTGGCACAGCAAAACACTTCCTTTGGCATGCCCTTTGCAGCCTCACTCCAAACGGGGCTCTCCGCTTCATCCATCCCCTGACTCCATACTAGCACCAACGGGCTGCTAAAGCGTTTCGCAGAAAACACCAAGGAACCTGTTTCTCACTCCAAGCACAAAGCGTGCGCAGCACGAGTCATGGCACAGCAGAACACTTCCTTTGGCATGCCCTTTGCAGCCTCACTCCAAACGGGGCTCTCCGCTTCATCCATCCCCTGACTCCATACTAGCACCAACGGGCTGCTAAAGCGTTTCGCAGAAAACACCAAGGAACCTGTTTCTCACTCCAAGCACAAAGCGTGCGCAGCACGAGTCTTGGCACAGCAGAACACTTCCTTTGGCATGCCCTTTGCAGCCTAACTCCAAACGGGGCTCTCCGCTTCATCCATCCCCTGACTCCATACTAGCACCAACGGGCTGCTAAAGCGTTTCGCAGAAAACACCAAGGAACCTGTTTCTCACTCCAACCACAAAGCGTGCGCAGCACGAGTCTTGGCACAGCAGAACACTTCCTTTGGCATGCCCTTTGCAGCCTCACTCCAAACGGGGCTCTGCGCTTCATCCATCCCCTGACTCCATACTAGCACCAACGGGCTGCTAAAGCGTTTCGCAGAAAACACCAAGGAACCTGTTTCTCACTCCAAGCACAAAGCGTGCGCAGCACGAGTCTTGGCACAGCAAAACACTTCCTTTGGCATGCCCTTTGCAGCCTCACTCCAAACGGGGCTCTCCGCTTCATCCATCCCCTGACTCCATACTAGCACCAACGGCCTGCTAAAGCGTTTCGCAGAAAACACCAAGGAACCTGTTTCTCACTCCAAGCACAAAGCGTGCGCAGCACGAGTCTTGGCACAGCAAAACACTTCCTTTGGCATGCCCTTTGCAGCCTCACTCCAAACGGGGCTCTGCGCTTCATCCATCCCCTGACTCCATACTAGCACCAACGGGCTGCTAAAGCGTTTCGCAGAAAACGCCAAGGAACCTGTTTCTCACTCCAACCACAAAGCGTGCGCAGCACGAGTCTTGGCACAGCAGAACACTTCCTTTGGCATGCCCTTTGCAGCCTCACTCCAAACGGGGCTCTGCGCTTCATCCATCCCCTGACTCCATACTAGCACCAACGGGCTGCTAAAGCGTTTCGCAGAAAACACCAAGGAACCTGTTTCTCACTCCAAGCACAAAGCGTGCGCAGCACGAGTCTTGGCACAGCAAAACACTTCCTTTGGCATGCCCTTTGCAGCCTCACTCCAAACGGGGCTCTGCGCTTCATCCATCCCCTGACTCCATACTAGCACCAACGGGCTGCTAAAGCGTTTCGCAGAAAACACCAAGGAACCTGTTTCTCACTCCAAGCACAAAGCGTGCGCAGCACGAGTCTTGGCACAGCAGAACACTTCCTTTGGCATGCCCTTTGCAGCCTCACTCCAAACGGGGCTCTCCGCTTCATCCATCCCCTGACTCCATACTAGCACCAACGGGCTGCTAAAGCGTTTCGCAGAAAACACCAAGGAACCTGTTTCTCACTCCAAGCACAAAGCGTGCGCAGCACGAGTCTTGGCACAGCAGAACACTTCCTTTGGCATGCCCTTTGCAGCCTCACTCCAAACGGGGCTCTCCGCTTCATCCATCCCCTGACTCCATACTAGCACCAACGGGCTGCTAAAGCGTTTCGCAGAAAACACCAAGGAACCTGTTTCTCACTCCAAGCACAAAGCGTGCGCAGCACGAGTCTTGGCACAGCAAAACACTTCCTTTGGCATGCCCTTTGCAGCCTCACTCCAAACGGGGCTCTCCACTTCATCCATCCCCTGACTCCATACTAGCACCAACGGGCTGCTAAAGCGTTTCGCAGAAAACACCAAGGAACCTGTTTCTCACTCCAAGCACAAAGCGTGCGCAGCACGAGTCTTGGCACAGCAAAACACTTCCTTTGGCATGCCCTTTGCAGCCTCACTCCAAACGGGGCTCTGCGCTTCATCCATCCCCTGACTCCATACTAGCACCAACGGGCTGCTAAAGCGTTTCGCAGAAAACACCAAGGAACCTGTTTCTCACTCCAAGCACAAAGCATGCGCAGCACGAGTCTTGGCACAGCAAAACACTTCCTTTGGCATGCCCTTTGCAGCCTCACTCCAAACGGGGCTCTCCGCTTCATCCATCCCCTGACTCCATACTAGCACCAAGGGGCTGCTAAAGCGTTTCGCAGAAAACACCAAGGAACCTGTTTCTCACTCCAAGCACAAAGCGTGCGCAGCACGAGTCTTGGCACAGCAAAACACTTCCTTTGGCATGCCCTTTGCAGCCTCACTCCAAACGGGGCTCTGCGCTTCATCCATCCCCTGACTCCATACTAGCACCAACGGCCTGCTAAAGCGTTTCGCAGAAAACACCAAGGAACCTGTTTCTCACTCCAAGCACAAAGCGTGCGCAGCACGAGTCTTGGCACAGCAAAACACTTCCTTTGGCATGCCCTTTGCAGCCTCACTCCAAACGGGGCTCTCCGCTTCATCCATCCCCTGACTCCATACTAGCACCAACGGGCTGCTAAAGCGTTTCGCAGAAAACACCAAGGAACCTGTTTCTCACTCCAACCACAAAGCGTGCGCAGCACGAGTCTTGGCACAGCAGAACACTTCCTTTGGCATGCCCTTTGCAGCCTCACTCCAAACGGGGCTCTGCGCTTCATCCATCCCCTGACTCCATACTAGCACCAACGGGCTGCTAAAGCGTTTCGCAGAAAACACCAAGGAACCTGTTTCTCACTCCAAGCACAAAGCGTGCGCAGCACGAGTCTTGGCACAGCAAAACACTTCCTTTGGCATGCCCTTTGCAGCCTCACTCCAAACGGGGCTCTGCGCTTCATCCATCCCCTGACTCCATACTAGCACCAACGGGCTGCTAAAGCGTTTCGCAGAAAACACCAAGGAACCTGTTTCTCACTCCAAGCACAAAGCGTGCGCAGCACGAGTCTTGGCACAGCAAAACACTTCCTTTGGCATGCCCTTTGCAGCCTCACTCCAAACGGGGCTCTGCGCTTCATCCATCCCCTGACTCCATACTAGCACCAACGGGCTGCTAAAGCGTTTCGCAGAAAACACCAAGGAACCTGTTTCTCACTCCAACCACAAAGCGTGCGCAGCACGAGTCTTGGCACAGCAGAACACTTCCTTTGGCATGCCCTTTGCAGCCTCACTCCAAACGGGGCTCTGCGCTTCATCCATCCCCTGACTCCATACTAGCACCAACGGGCTGCTAAAGCGTTTCGCAGAAAACACCAAGGAACCTGTTTCTCACTCCAAGCACAAAGCGTGCGCAGCACGAGTCTTGGCACAGCAGAACACTTCCTTTGGCATGCCCTTTGCAGCCTCACTCCAAACGGGGCTCTCCGCTTCATCCATCCCCTGACTCCATACTAGCACCAACGGGCTGCTAAAGCGTTTCGCAGAAAACACCAAGGAACCTGTTTCTCACTCCAAGCACAAAGCGTGCGCAGCACGAGTCTTGGCACAGCAAAACACTTCCTTTGGCATGCCCTTTGCAGCCTCACTCCAAACGGGGCTCTCCACTTCATCCATCCCCTGACTCCATACTAGCACCAACGGGCTGCTAAAGCGTTTCGCAGAAAACACCAAGGAACCTGTTTCTCACTCCAACCACAAAGCGTGCGCAGCACGAGTCTTGGCACAGCAAAACACTTCCTTTGGCATGCCCTTTGCAGCCTCACTCCAAACGGGGCTCTGCGCTTCATCCATCCCCTGACTCCATACTAGCACCAACGGGCTGCTAAAGCGTTTCGCAGAAAACACCAAGGAACCTGTTTCTCACTCCAAGCACAAAGCGTGCGCAGCACGAGTCTTGGCACAGCAAAACACTTCCTTTGGCATGCCCTTTGCAGCCTCACTCCAAACGGGGCTCTCCGCTTCATCCATCCCCTGACTCCATACTAGCACCAACGGGCTGCTAAAGCGTTTCGCAGAAAACACCAAGGAACCTGTTTCTCACTCCAAGCACAAAGCGTGCGCAGCACGAGTCTTGGCACAGCAAAACACTTCCTTTGGCATGCCCTTTGCAGCCTCACTCCAAACGGGGCTCTGCGCTTCATCCATCCCCTGACTCCATACTAGCACCAACGGCCTGCTAAAGCGTTTCGCAGAAAACACCAAGGAACCTGTTTCTCACTCCAAGCACAAAGCGTGCGCAGCACGAGTCTTGGCACAGCAAAACACTTCCTTTGGCATGCCCTTTGCAGCCTCACTCCAAACGGGGCTCTCCGCTTCATCCATCCCCTGACTCCATACTAGCACCAACGGGCTGCTAAAGCGTTTCGCAGAAAACACCAAGGAACCTGTTTCTCACTCCAACCACAAAGCGTGCGCAGCACGAGTCTTGGCACAGCAGAACACTTCCTTTGGCATGCCCTTTGCAGCCTCACTCCAAACGGGGCTCTGCGCTTCATCCATCCCCTGACTCCATACTAGCACCAACGGGCTGCTAAAGCGTTTCGCAGAAAACACCAAGGAACCTGTTTCTCACTCCAAGCACAAAGCGTGCGCAGCACGAGTCTTGGCACAGCAAAACACTTCCTTTGGCATGCCCTTTGCAGTCTCACTCCAATTGGGGCTCTGCGCTTCATCCATCCCCTGACTAAATACTAGCACCAACGGGCTGCTAAAGCGTTTCGCAGAAAACACCAAGGAACCTGTTTCTCACTCCAAGCACAAAGCGTGCGCAGCACGAGTCTTGGCACAGCAAAACACTTCCTTTGGCATGCCCTTTGCAGCCTCACTCCAAACGGGGCTCTCCGCTTCATCCATCCCCTGACTCCATACTAGCACCAACGGGCTGCTAAAGCGTTTCGCAGAAAACACCAAGGAACCTGTTTCTCACTCCAACCACAAAGCGTGCGCAGCACGAGTCTTGGCACAGCAAAACACTTCCTTTGGCATGCCCTTTGCAGCCTCACTCCAAACGGGGCTCTCCACTTCATCCATCCCCTGACTCCATACTAGCACCAACGGGCTGCTAAAGCGTTTCGCAGAAAACACCAAGGAACCTGTTTCTCACTCCAACCACAAAGCGTGCGCAGCACGAGTCTTGGCACAGCAAAACACTTCCTTTGGCATGCCCTTTGCAGCCTAACTCCAAACGGGGCTCTCCGCTTCATCCATCCCCTGACTCCATACTAGCACCAACGGGCTGCTAAAGCGTTTCGCAGAAAACACCAAGGAACCTGTTTCTCACTCCAACCACAAAGCGTGCGCAGCACGAGTCTTGGCACAGCAGAACACTTCCTTTGGCATGCCCTTTGCAGCCTCACTCCAAACGGGGCTCTCCGCTTCATCCATCCCCTGACTCCATACTAGCACCAACGGGCTGCTAAAGCGTTTCGCAGAAAACACCAAGGAACCTGTTTCTCACTCCAAGCACAAAGCGTGCGCAGCACGAGTCTTGGCACAGCAAAACACTTCCTTTGGCATGCCCTTTGCAGCCTCACTCCAAACGGGGCTCTCCGCTTCATCCATCCCCTGACTCCATACTAGCACCAACGGCCTGCTAAAGCGTTTCGCAGAAAACACCAAGGAACCTGTTTCTCACTCCAAGCACAAAGCGTGCGCAGCACGAGTCTTGGCACAGCAAAACACTTCCTTTGGCATGCCCTTTGCAGCCTCACTCCAAACGGGGCTCTCCGCTTCATCCATCCCCTGACTCCATACTAGCACCAACGGGCTGCTAAAGCGTTTCGCAGAAAACACCAAGGAACCTGTTTCTCACTCCAAGCACAAAGCGTGCGCAGCACGAGTCTTGGCACAGCAAAACACTTCCTTTGGCATGCCCTTTGCAGCCTCACTCCAAACGGGGCTCTGCGCTTCATCCATCCCCTGACTCCATACTAGCACCAACGGGCTGCTAAAGCGTTTCGCAGAAAACACCAAGGAACCTGTTTCTCACTCCAAGCACAAAGCGTGCGCAGCACGAGTCTTGGCACAGCAAAACACTTCCTTTGGCATGCCCTTTGCAGCCTCACTCCAAACGGGGCTCTGCGCTTCATCCATCCCCTGACTCCATACTAGCACCAACGGGCTGCTAAAGCGTTTCGCAGAAAACACCAAGGAACCTGTTTCTCACTCCAAGCACAAAGCGTGCGCAGCACGAGTCTTGGCACAGCAAAACACTTCCTTTGGCATGCCCTTTGCAGCCTCACTCCAAACGGGGCTCTCCGCTTCATCCATCCCCTGACTCCATACTAGCACCAACGGGCTGCTAAAGCGTTTCGCAGAAAACACCAAGGAACCTGTTTCTCACTCCAAGCACAAAGCGTGCGCAGCACGAGTCATGGCACAGCAGAACACTTCCTTTGGCATGCCCTTTGCAGCCTCACTCCAAACGGGGCTCTGCGCTTCATCCATCCCCTGACTCCATACTAGCACCAACGGGCTGCTAAAGCGTTTCGCAGAAAACACCAAGGAACCTGTTTCTCACTCCAAGCACAAAGCGTGCGCAGCACGAGTCTTGGCACAGCAAAACACTTCCTTTGGCATGCCCTTTGCAGCCTCACTCCAAACGGGGCTCTCCGCTTCATCCATCCCCTGACTCCATACTAGCACCAACGGGCTGCTAAAGCGTTTCGCAGAAAACACCAAGGAACCTGTTTCTCACTCCAACCACAAAGCGTGCGCAGCACGAGTCTTGGCACAGCAGAACACTTCCTTTGGCATGCCCTTTGCAGCCTCACTCCAAACGGTGCTCTCCGCTTCATCCATCCCCTGACTCCATACTAGCACCAACGGGCTGCTAAAGCGTTTCGCAGAAAACACCAAGGAACCTGTTTCTCACTCCAAGCACAAAGCGTGCGCAGCACGAGTCTTGGCACAGCAAAACACTTTCTTTGGCATGCCCTTTGCAGCCTCACTCCAAACGGGGCTCTCCGCTTCATCCATCCCCTGACTCCATATAGCACCAACGGGCTGCTAAAGCGTTTCGCAGAAAACACCAAGGAACCTGTTTCTCACTCCAAGCACAAAGCGTGCGCAGCACGAGTCTTGGCACAGGAAAACACTTCCTTTGGCATGCCCTTTGCAGCCTCACTCCAAACGGGGCTCTGCGCTTCATTCATCCCCTGACTCCATACTAGCACCAACGGGCTGCTAAAGCGTTTCGCAGAAAACACCAAGGAACCTGTTTCTCACTCCAAGCACAAAGCGTGCGCAGCACGAGTCTTGGCACAGCAAAACACTTCCTTTGGCATGCCATTTGCAGCCTCACTCCAAACGGGGCTCTCCGCTTCATCCATCCCCTGACTCCATACTAGCACCAACGGGCTGCTAAAGCGTTTCGCAGAAAACACCAAGGAACCTGTTTCTCACTCCAAGCACAAAGCGTGCGCAGCACGAGTCTTGGCACAGCAAAACACTTCCTTTGGCATGCCCTTTGCAGCCTCACTCCAAACGGGGCTCTGCGCTTCATCCATCCCCTGACTCCATACTAGCACCAACGGGCTGCTAAAGCGTTTCGCAGAAAACACCAAGGAACCTGTTTCTCACTCCAAGCACAAAGCGTGCGCAGCACGAGTCTTGGCACAGCAAAACACTTCCTTTGGCATGCCCTTTGCAGCCTCACTCCAAACGGGGCTCTGTGCTTCATCCATCCCCTGATTCCATACTAGCACCAACGGCCTGCTAAAGCGTTTCGCAGAAAACACCAAGGAACCTGTTTCTCACTCCAACCACAAAGCGTGCGCAGCACGAGTCTTGGCACAGCAGAACACTTCCTTTGGCATGCCCTTTGCAGCCTCACTCCAAACGGGGCTCTCCGCTTCATCCATCCCCTGACTCCATACTAGCACCAACGGGCTGCTAAAGCGTTTCGCAGAAAACACCAAGGAACCTGTTTCTCACTCCAAGCACAAAGCGTGCGCAGCACGAGTCTTGGCACAGCAAAACACTTCCTTTGGCATGCCCTTTGCAGCCTCACTCCAAACGGGATTCTGCGCTTCATCCATCCCCTGACTCCATACTAGCACCAACGGGCTGCTAAAGCGTTTCGCAGAAAACACCAAGGAACCTGTTTCTCACTCCAAGCACAAAGCGTGCGCAGCACGAGTCTTGGCACAGCAAAACACTTCCTTTGGCATGCCCTTTGCAGCCTCACTCCAAACGGGGCTCTGCGCTTCATCCATCCCCTGACTCCATACTAGCACCAACGGGCTGCTAAAGCGTTTCGCAGAAAACACCAAGGAACCTGTTTCTCACTCCAACCACAAAGCGTGCGCAGCACGAGTCTTGGCACAGCAGAACACTTCCTTTGGCATGCCCTTTGCAGCCTCACTCCAAACGGGGCTCTGCGCTTCATCCATCCCCTGACTCCATACTAGCACCAACGGCCTGCTAAAGCGTTTCGCAGAAAACACCAAGGAACCTGTTTCTCACTCCAAGCACAAAGCGTGCGCAGCACGAGTCTTGGCACAGCAGAACACTTCCTTTGGCATGCCCTTTGCAGCCTCACTCCAAACGGGGCTCTCCGCTTCATCCATCCCCTGACTCCATACTAGCACCAACGGGCTGCTAAAGCGTTTCGCAGAAAACACCAAGGAACCTGTTTCTCACTCCAAGCACAAAGCGTGCGCAGCACGAGTCTTGGCACAGCAAAACACTTCCTTTGGCATGCCCTTTGCAGCCTCACTCCAAACGGGGCTCTCCACTTCATCCATCCCCTGACTCCATACTAGCACCAACGGGCTGCTAAAGCGTTTCGCAGAAAACACCAAGGAACCTGTTTCTCACTCCAACCACAAAGCGTGCGCAGCACGAGTCTTGGCACAGCAAAACACTTCCTTTGGCATGCCCTTTGCAGCCTCACTCCAAACGGGGCTCTCCGCTTCATCCATCCCCTGACTCCATACTAGCACCAACGGGCTGCTAAAGCGTTTCGCAGAAAACACCAAGGAACCTGTTTCTCACTCCAAGCACAAAGCGTGCGCAGCACGAGTCTTGGCACAGCAGAACACTTCCTTTGGCATGCCCTTTGCAGCCTCACTCCAAACGGGGCTCTGCGCTTCATCCATCCCCTGACTCCATACTAGCACCAACGGGCTGCTAAAGCGTTTCGCAGAAAACACCAAGGAACCTGTTTCTCACTCCAAGCACAAAGCGTGCGCAGCACGAGTCTTGGCACAGCAAAACACTTCCTTTGGCATGCCCTTTGCAGCCTCACTCCAAACGGGGCTCTCCGCTTCATCCATCCCCTGACTCCATACTAGCACCAACGGGCTGCTAAAGCGTTTCGCAGAAAACACCAAGGAACCTGTTTCTCACTCCAAGCACAAAGCGTGCGCAGCACGAGTCTTGGCACAGCAAAACACTTCCTTTGGCATGCCCTTTGCAGTCTCACTCCAACTGGGGCTCTGCGCTTCATCCATCCCCTGACTAAATACTAGCACCAACGGGCTGCTAAAGCGTTTCGCAGAAAACACCAAGGAACCTGTTTCTCACTCCAAGCACAAAGCGTGCGCAGCACGAGTCTTGGCACAGCAAAACACTTCCTTTGGCATGCCCTTTGCAGCCTCACTCCAAACGGGGCTCTCCGCTTCATCCATCCCCTGACTCCATACTAGCACCAACGGGCTGCTAAAGCGTTTCGCAGAAAACACCAAGGAACCTGTTTCTCACTCCAACCACAAAGCGTGCGCAGCACGAGTCTTGGCACAGCAAAACACTTCCTTTGGCATGCCCTTTGCAGCCTCACTCCAAACGGGGCTCTCCACTTCATCCATCCCCTGACTCCATACTAGCACCAACGGGCTGCTAAAGCGTTTCGCAGAAAACACCAAGGAACCTGTTTCTCACTCCAACCACAAAGCGTGCGCAGCACGAGTCTTGGCACAGCAAAACACTTCCTTTGGCATGCCCTTTGCAGCCTCACTCCAAACGGGGCTCTCCGCTTCATCCATCCCCTGACTCCATACTAGCACCAACGGGCTGCTAAAGCGTTTCGCAGAAAACACCAAGGAACCTGTTTCTCACTCCAAGCACAAAGCGTGCGCAGCACGAGTCATGGCACAGCAGAACACTTCCTTTGGCATGCCCTTTGCAGCCTCACTCCAAACGGGGCTCTCCGCTTCATCCATCCCCTGACTCCATACTAGCACCAACGGGCTGCTAAAGCATTTCGCAGAAAACACCAAGGAACCTGTTTCTCACTCCAAGCACAAAGCGTGCGCAGCACGAGTCTTGGCACAGCAAAACACTTCCTTTGGCATGCCCTTTGCAGCCTAACTCCAAACGGGGCTCTCCGCTTCATCCATCCCCTGACTCCATACTAGCACCAACGGGCTGCTAAAGCGTTTCGCAGAAAACACCAAGGAACCTGTTTCTCACTCCAACCACAAAGCGTGCGCAGCACGAGTCTTGGCACAGCAGAACACTTCCTTTGGCATGCCCTTTGCAGCCTCACTCCAAACGGGGCTCTCCGCTTCATCCATCCCCTGACTCCATACTAGCACCAACGGGCTGCTAAAGCGTTTCGCAGAAAACACCAAGGAACCTGTTTCTCACTCCAAGCACAAAGCGTGCGCAGCACGAGTCTTGGCACAGCAAAACACTTCCTTTGGCATGCCCTTTGCAGCCTCACTCCAAACGGGGCTCTGCGCTTCATCCATCCCCTGACTCCATACTAGCACCAACGGGCTGCTAAAGCGTTTCGCAGAAAACACCAAGGAACCTGTTTCTCACTCCAAGCACAAAGCGTGCGCAGCACGAGTCTTGGCACAGCAAAACACTTCCTTTGGCATGCCCTTTGCAGCCTCACTCCAAACGGGGCTCTCCGCTTCATCCATCCCCTGACTCCATACTAGCACCAACGGGCTGCTAAAGCGTTTCGCAGAAAACACCAAGGAACCTGTTTCTCACTCCAAGCACAAAGCGTGCGCAGCACGAGTCTTGGCACAGCAAAACACTTCCTTTGGCATGCCCTTTGCAGCCTCACTCCAAACGGGGCTCTCCGCTTCATCCATCCCCTGACTCCATACTAGCACCAACGGGCTGCTAAAGCGTTTCGCAGAAAACACCAAGGAACCTGTTTCTCACTCCAAGCACAAAGCGTGCGCAGCACGAGTCATGGCACAGCAGAACACTTCCTTTGGCATGCCCTTTGCAGCCTCACTCCAAACGGGGCTCTCCGCTTCATCCATCCCCTGACTCCATACTAGCACCAACGGGCTGCTAAAGCGTTTCGCAGAAAACACCAAGGAACCTGTTTCTCACTCCAAGCACAAAGCGTGCGCAGCACGAGTCTTGGCACAGCAAAACACTTCCTTTGGCATGCCCTTTGCAGCCTAACTCCAAACGGGGCTCTCCGCTTCATCCATCCCCTGACTCCATACTAGCACCAACGGGCTGCTAAAGCGTTTCGCAGAAAACACCAAGGAACCTGTTTCTCACTCCAACCACAAAGCGTGCGCAGCACGAGTCTTGGCACAGCAGAACACTTCCTTTGGCATGCCCTTTGCAGCCTCACTCCAAACGGGGCTCTCCGCTTCATCCATCCCCTGACTCCATACTAGCACCAACGGGCTGCTAAAGCGTTTCGCAGAAAACACCAAGGAACCTGTTTCTCACTCCAAGCACAAAGCGTGCGCAGCACGAGTCTTGGCACAGCAAAACACTTTCTTTGGCATGCCCTTTGCAGCCTCACTCCAAACGGGGCTCTCCGCTTCATCCATCCCCTGACTCCATATAGCACCAACGGGCTGCTAAAGCGTTTCGCAGAAAACACCAAGGAACCTGTTTCTCACTCCAAGCACAAAGCGTGCGCAGCACGAGTCTTGGCACAGGAAAACACTTCCTTTGGCATGCCCTTTGCAGCCTCACTCCAAACGGGGCTCTGCGCTTCATTCATCCCCTGACTCCATACTAGCACCAACGGGCTGCTAAAGCGTTTCGCAGAAAACACCAAGGAACCTGTTTCTCACTCCAAGCACAAAGCGTGCGCAGCACGAGTCTTGGCACAGCAAAACACTTCCTTTGGCATGCCATTTGCAGCCTCACTCCAAACGGGGCTCTCCGCTTCATCCATCCCCTGACTCCATACTAGCACCAACGGGCTGCTAAAGCGTTTCGCAGAAAACACCAAGGAACCTGTTTCTCACTCCAAGCACAAAGCGTGCGCAGCACGAGTCTTGGCACAGCAAAACACTTCCTTTGGCATGCCCTTTGCAGCCTCACTCCAAACGGGGCTCTGCGCTTCATCCATCCCCTGACTCCATACTAGCACCAACGGGCTGCTAAAGCGTTTCGCAGAAAACACCAAGGAACCTGTTTCTCACTCCAAGCACAAAGCGTGCGCAGCACGAGTCTTGGCACAGCAAAACACTTCCTTTGGCATGCCCTTTGCAGCCTCACTCCAAACGGGGCTCTCCGCTTCATCCATCCCCTGACTCCATACTAGCACCAACGGGCTGCTAAAGCGTTTCGCAGAAAACACCGAGGAACCTGTTTCTCACTCCAAGCACAAAGCGTGCGCAGCACGAGTCTTGGCACAGCAAAACACTTCCTTTGGCATGCCCTTTGCAGCCTCACTCCAAACGGGGCTCTCCGCTTCATCCATCCCCTGACTCCATACTAGCACCAACGGGCTGCTAAAGCGTTTCGCAGAAAACACCAAGGAACCTGTTTCTCACTCCAAGCACAAAGCGTGCGCAGCACGAGTCTTGGCACAGCAAAACACTTCCTTTGGCATGCCCTTTGCAGCCTCACTCCAAACGGGGCTCTGCGCTTCATCCATCCCCTGACTCCATACTAGCACCAACGGGCTGCTAAAGCGTTTCGCAGAAAACACCAAGGAACCTGTTTCTCACTCCAAGCACAAAGCGTGCGCAGCACGAGTCTTGGCACAGCAGAACACTTCCTTTGGCATGCCCTTTGCAGCCTCACTCCAAACGGGGCTCTCCGCTTCATCCATCCCCTGACTCCATACTAGCACCAACGGGCTGCTAAAGCGTTTCGCAGAAAACACCAAGGAACCTGTTTCTCACTCCAAGCACAAAGCGTGCGCAGCACGAGTCTTGGCACAGCAAAACACTTCCTTTGGCATGCCCTTTGCAGCCTCACTCCAAACGGGGCTCTGCGCTTCATCCATCCCCTGACTCCATACTAGCACCAACGGGCTGCTAAAGCGTTTCGCAGAAAACACCAAGGAACCTGTTTCTCACTCCAAGCACAAAGCGTGCGCAGCACGAGTCTTGGCACAGCAGAACACTTCCTTTGGCATGCCCTTTGCAGCCTCACTCCAAACGGGGCTCTCCGCTTCATCCATCCCCTGACTCCATACTAGCACCAACGGGCTGCTAAAGCGTTTCGCAGAAAACACCAAGGAACCTGTTTCTCACTCCAAGCACAAAGCGTGCGCAGCACGAGTCTTGGCACAGCAGAACACTTCCTTTGGCATGCCCTTTGCAGCCTAACTCCAAACGGGGCTCTCCGCTTCATCCATCCCCTGACTCCATACTAGCACCAACGGGCTGCTAAAGCGTTTCGCAGAAAACACCAAGGAACCTGTTTCTCACTCCAAGCACAAAGCGTGCGCAGCACGAGTCTTGGCACAGCAAAACACTTCCTTTGGCATGCCCTTTGCAGCCTCACTCCAAACGGGGCTCTCCGCTTCATCCATCCCCTGACTCCATACTAGCACCAACGGGCTGCTAAAGCGTTTCGCAGAAAACACCAAGGAACCTGTTTCTCACTCCAAGCACAAAGCGTGCGCAGCACGAGTCTTGGCACAGCAAAACACTTCCTTTGGCATGCCCTTTGCAGCCTCACTCCAAACGGGGCTCTCCGCTTCATCCATCCCCTGACTCCATACTAGCACCAACGGGCTGCTAAAGCGTTTCGCAGAAAACACCAAGGAACCTGTTTCTCACTCCAAGCACAAAGCGTGCGCAGCACGAGTCTTGGCACAGCAAAACACTTCCTTTGGCATGCCCTTTGCAGCCTCACTCCAAACGGGGCTCTGCGCTTCATCCATCCCCTGACTCCATACTAGCACCAACGGGCTGCTAAAGCGTTTCGCAGAAAACACCAAGGAACCTGTTTCTCACTCCAAGCACAAAGCGTGCGCAGCACGAGTCTTGGCACAGCAGAACACTTCCTTTGGCATGCCCTTTGCAGCCTCACTCCAAACGGGGCTCTCCGCTTCATCCATCCCCTGACTCCATACTAGCACCAACGGGCTGCTAAAGCGTTTCGCAGAAAACACCAAGGAACCTGTTTCTCACTCCAAGCACAAAGCGTGCGCAGCACGAGTCTTGGCACAGCAAAACACTTCCTTTGGCATGCCCTTTGCAGCCTCACTCCAAACGGGGCTCTGCGCTTCATCCATCCCCTGACTCCATACTAGCACCAACGGGCTGCTAAAGCGTTTCGCAGAAAACACCAAGGAACCTGTTTCTCACTCCAAGCACAAAGCGTGCGCAGCACGAGTCTTGGCACAGCAGAACACTTCCTTTGGCATGCCCTTTGCAGCCTCACTCCAAACGGGGCTCTCCGCTTCATCCATCCCCTGACTCCATACTAGCACCAACGGGCTGCTAAAGCGTTTCGCAGAAAACACCAAGGAACCTGTTTCTCACTCCAAGCACAAAGCGTGCGCAGCACGAGTCTTGGCACAGCAGAACACTTCCTTTGGCATGCCCTTTGCAGCCTAACTCCAAACGGGGCTCTCCGCTTCATCCATCCCCTGACTCCATACTAGCACCAACGGGCTGCTAAAGCGTTTCGCAGAAAACACCAAGGAACCTGTTTCTCACTCCAAGCACAAAGCGTGCGCAGCACGAGTCTTGGCACAGCAAAACACTTCCTTTGGCATGCCCTTTGCAGCCTCACTCCAAACGGGGCTCTCCGCTTCATCCATCCCCTGACTCCATACTAGCACCAACGGGCTGCTAAAGCGTTTCGCAGAAAACACCAAGGAACCTGTTTCTCACTCCAAGCACAAAGCGTGCGCAGCACGAGTCTTGGCACAGCAAAACACTTCCTTTGGCATGCCCTTTGCAGCCTCACTCCAAACGGGCTCTCCGCTTCATCCATCCCCTGACTCCATACTAGCACCAACGGGCTGCTAAAGCGTTTCGCAGAAAACACCAAGGAACCTGTTTCTCACTCCAAGCACAAAGCGTGCGCAGCACGAGTCTTGGCACAGCAAAACACTTCCTTTGGCATGCCCTTTGCAGCCTCACTCCAAACGGGGCTCTCCACTTCATCCATCCCCTGACTCCATACTAGCACCAACGGGCTGCTAAAGCGTTTCGCAGAAAACACCAAGGAACCTGTTTCTCACTCCAAGCACAAAGCGTGCGCAGCACGAGTCTTGGCACAGCAAAACACTTCCTTTGGCATGCCCTTTGCAGCCTCACTCCAAACGGGGCTCTCCGCTTCATCCATCCCCTGACTCCATACTAGCACCAACGGGCTGCTAAAGCGTTTCGCAGAAAACACCAAGGAACCTGTTTCTCACTCCAAGCACAAAGCGTGCGCAGCACGAGTCTTGGCACAGCAAAACACTTCCTTTGGCATGCCCTTTGCAGCCTCACTCCAAACGGGGCTCTCCACTTCATCCATCCCCTGACTCCATACTAGCACCAACGGGCTGCTAAAGCGTTTCGCAGAAAACACCAAGGAACCTGTTTCTCACTCCAAGCACAAAGCGTGCGCAGCACGAGTCTTGGCACAGCAAAACACTTCCTTTGGCATGCCCTTTGCAGCCTCACTCCAAATGGGGCTCTCCGCTTCATCCATCCCCTGACTCCATACTAGCACCAACGGGCTGCTAAAGCGTTTCGCAGAAAACACCAAGGAACCTGTTTCTCACTCCAAGCACAAAGCGTGCGCAGCACGAGTCTTGGCACAGCAGAACACTTCCTTTGGCATGCCCTTTGCAGCCTCACTCCAAACGGGGCTCTCCGCTTCATCCATCCCCTGACTCCATACTAGCACCAACGGGCTGCTAAAGCGTTTCGCAGAAAACACCAAGGAACCTGTTTCTCACTCCAAGCACAAAGCGTGCGCAGCACGAGTCATGGCACAGCAGAACACTTCCTTTGGCATGCCCTTTGCAGCCTCACTCCAAACGGGGCTCTCCGCTTCATCCATCCCCTGACTCCATACTAGCACCAACGGGCTGCTAAAGCGTTTCGCAGAAAACACCAAGGAACCTGTTTCTCACTCCAAGCCACAAAGCGTGCGCAGCACGAGTCTTGGCACAGCAAAACACTTCCTTTGGCATGCCCTTTGCAGCCTCACTCCAAACGGGGCTCTCCGCTTCATCCATCCCCTGACTCCATACTAGCACCAACGGGCTGCTAAAGCGTTTCGCAGAAAACACCAAGGAACCTGTTTCTCACTCCAAGCACAAAGCGTGCGCAGCACGAGTCTTGGCACAGCAGAACACTTCCTTTGGCATGCCCTTTGCAGCCTCACTCCAAACGGGGCTCTCCGCTTCATCCATCCCCTGACTCCATACTAGCACCAACGGGCTGCTAAAGCGTTTCGCAGAAAACACCAAGGAACCTGTTTCTCACTCCAAGCACAAAGCGTGCGCAGCACGAGTCTTGGCACAGCAGAACACTTCCTTTGGCATGCCCTTTGCAGCCTCACTCCAAACGGGGCTCTCCGCTTCATCCATCCCCTGACTCCATACTAGCACCAACGGGCTGCTAAAGCGTTTCGCAGAAAACACCAAGGAACCTGTTTCTCACTCCAAGCACAAAGCGTGCGCAGCACGAGTCTTGGCACAGCAGAACACTTCCTTTGGCATGCCCTTTGCAGCCTAACTCCAAACGGGGCTCTCCGCTTCATCCATCCCCTGACTCCATACTAGCACCAACGGGCTGCTAAAGCGTTTCGCAGAAAACACCAAGGAACCTGTTTCTCACTCCAAGCACAAAGCGTGCGCAGCACGAGTCTTGGCACAGCAGAAACACTTCCTTTGGCATGCCCTTTGCAGCCTCACTCCAAACGGGGCTCTCCGCTTCATCCATCCCCTGACTCCATACTAGCACCAACGGGCTGCTAAAGCGTTTCGCAGAAAACACCAAGGAACCTGTTTCTCACTCCAAGCACAAAGCGTGCGCAGCACGAGTCTTGGCACAGCAGAACACTTCCTTTGGCATGCCCTTTGCAGCCTCACTCCAAACGGGGCTCTCCGCTTCATCCATCCCCTGACTCCATACTAGCACCAACGGGCTGCTAAAGCGTTTCGCAGAAAACACCAAGGAACCTGTTTCTCACTCCAAGCACAAAGCGTGCGCAGCACGAGTCTTGGCACAGCAGAACACTTCCTTTGGCATGCCCTTTGCAGCCTCACTCCAAACGGGGCTCTCCGCTTCATCCATCCCCTGACTCCATACTAGCACCAACGGGCTGCTAAAGCGTTTCGCAGAAAACACCAAGGAACCTGTTTCTCACTCCAAGCACAAAGCGTGCGCAGCACGAGTCTTGGCACAGCAGAACACTTCCTTTGGCATGCCCTTTGCAGCCTAACTCCAAACGGGGCTCTCCGCTTCATCCATCCCCTGACTCCATACTAGCACCAACGGGCTGCTAAAGCGTTTCGCAGAAAACACCAAGGAACCTGTTTCTCACTCCAAGCACAAAGCGTGCGCAGCACGAGTCTTGGCACAGCAAAACACTTCCTTTGGCATGCCCTTTGCAGCCTCACTCCAAACGGGGCTCTCCGCTTCATCCATCCCCTGACTCCATACTAGCACCAACGGGCTGCTAAAGCGTTTCGCAGAAAACACCAAGGAACCTGTTTCTCACTCCAAGCACAAAGCGTGCGCAGCACGAGTCTTGGCACAGCAAAACACTTCCTTTGGCATGCCCTTTGCAGCCTCACTCCAAACGGGGCTCTCCGCTTCATCCATCCCCTGACTCCATACTAGCACCAACGGGCTGCTAAAGCGTTTCGCAGAAAACACCAAGGAACCTGTTTCTCACTCCAAGCACAAAGCGTGCGCAGCACGAGTCTTGGCACAGCAAAACACTTCCTTTGGCATGCCCTTTGCAGCCTCACTCCAAACGGGGCTCTCCGCTTCATCCATCCCCTGACTCCATACTAGCACCAACGGGCTGCTAAAGCGTTTCGCAGAAAACACCAAGGAACCTGTTTCTCACTCCAAGCACAAAGCGTGCGCAGCACGAGTCTTGGCACAGCAAAACACTTCCTTTGGCATGCCCTTTGCAGCCTCACTCCAAACGGGGCTCTCCGCTTCATCCATCCCCTGACTCCATACTAGCACCAACGGGCTGCTAAAGCGTTTCGCAGAAAACACCAAGGAACCTGTTTCTCACTCCAAGCACAAAGCGTGCGCAGCACGAGTCTTGGCACAGCAAAACACTTCCTTTGGCATGCCCTTTGCAGCCTCACTCCAAACGGGGCTCTCGTGCTTCATCCATCCCCTGACTCCATACTAGCACCAACGGCTGCTAAAGCGTTTCGCAGAAAACACCAAGGAACCTGTTTCTCACTCCAAGCCACAAAGCGTGCGCAGCACGAGTCTTGGCACAGCAGAACACTTCCTTTGGCATGCCCTTTGCAGCCTCACTCCAAACGGGGCTCTCCGCTTCATCCATCCCCTGACTCCATACTAGCACCAACGGGCTGCTAAAGCGTTTCGCAGAAAACACCAAGGAACCTGTTTCTCACTCCAAGCACAAAGCGTGCGCAGCACGAGTCTTGGCACAGCAAAACACTTCCTTTGGCATGCCCTTTGCAGCCTCACTCCAAACGGGGCTCTCCGCTTCATCCATCCCCTGACTCCATACTAGCACCAACGGGCTGCTAAAGCGTTTCGCAGAAAACACCAAGGAACCTGTTTCTCACTCCAAGCACAAAGCGTGCGCAGCACGAGTCTTGGCACAGCAAAACACTTCCTTTGGCATGCCCTTTGCAGCCTCACTCCAAACGGGGCTCTCCGCTTCATCCATCCCCTGACTCCATACTAGCACCAACGGGCTGCTAAAGCGTTTCGCAGAAAACACCAAGGAACCTGTTTCTCACTCCAAGCACAAAGCGTGCGCAGCACGAGTCTTGGCACAGCAGAACACTTCCTTTGGCATGCCCTTTGCAGCCTCACTCCAAACGGGGCTCTCCGCTTCATCCATCCCCTGACTCCATACTAGCACCAACGGGCTGCTAAAGCGTTTCGCAGAAAACACCAAGGAACCTGTTTCTCACTCCAAGCACAAAGCGTGCGCAGCACGAGTCTTGGCACAGCAGAACACTTCCTTTGGCATGCCCTTTGCAGCCTCACTCCAAACGGGGCTCTCCGCTTCATCCATCCCCTGACTCCATACTAGCACCAACGGGCTGCTAAAGCGTTTCGCAGAAAACACCAAGGAACCTGTTTCTCACTCCAAGCCACAAAGCGTGCGCAGCACGAGTCTTGGCACAGCAGAAACACTTCCTTTGGCATGCCCTTTGCAGCCTCACTCCAAACGGGGCTCTCCGCTTCATCCATCCCCTGACTCCATACTAGCACCAACGGGCTGCTAAAGCGTTTCGCAGAAAACACCAAGGAACCTGTTTCTCACTCCAAGCACAAAGCGTGCGCAGCACGAGTCTTGGCACAGCAAAACACTTCCTTTGGCATGCCCTTTGCAGCCTCACTCCAAACGGGGCTCTCCGCTTCATCCATCCCCTGACTCCATACTAGCACCAACGGGCTGCTAAAGCGTTTCGCAGAAAACACCAAGGAACCTGTTTCTCACTCCAAGCACAAAGCGTGCGCAGCACGAGTCTTGGCACAGCAAAACACTTCCTTTGGCATGCCCTTTGCAGCCTCACTCCAAACGGGGCTCTCCGCTTCATCCATCCCCTGACTCCATACTAGCACCAACGGGCTGCTAAAGCGTTTCGCAGAAAACACCAAGGAACCTGTTTCTCACTCCAAGCACAAAGCGTGCGCAGCACGAGTCTTGGCACAGCAAAACACTTCCTTTGGCATGCCCTTTGCAGCCTAACTCCAAACGGGGCTCTCCGCTTCATCCATCCCCTGACTCCATACTAGCACCAACGGGCTGCTAAAGCGTTTCGCAGAAAACACCAAGGAACCTGTTTCTCACTCCAAGCACAAAGCGTGCGCAGCACGAGTCTTGGCACAGCAGAACACTTCCTTTGGCATGCCCTTTGCAGCCTCACTCCAAACGGGGCTCTCCGCTTCATCCATCCCCTGACTCCATACTAGCACCAACGGGCTGCTAAAGCGTTTCGCAGAAAACACCAAGGAACCTGTTTCTCACTCCAACCACAAAGCGTGCGCAGCACGAGTCTTGGCACAGCAAAACACTTCCTTTGGCATGCCCTTTGCAGCCTCACTCCAAACGGGGCTCTCCGCTTCATCCATCCCCTGACTCCATACTAGCACCAACGGGCTGCTAAAGCGTTTCGCAGAAAACACCAAGGAACCTGTTTCTCACTCCAAGCACAAAGCGTGCGCAGCACGAGTCTTGGCACAGCAAAACACTTCCTTTGGCATGCCCTTTGCAGCCTCACTCCAAACGGGGCTCTCCGCTTCATCCATCCCCTGACTCCATACTAGCACCAACGGGCTGCTAAAGCGTTTCGCAGAAAACACCAAGGAACCTGTTTCTCACTCCAAGCACAAAGCGTGCGCAGCACGAGTCTTGGCACAGCAAAACACTTCCTTTGGCATGCCCTTTGCAGCCTCACTCCAAACGGGGCTCTGCGCTTCATCCATCCCCTGACTCCATACTAGCACCAACGGGCTGCTAAAGCGTTTCGCAGAAAACACCAAGGAACCTGTTTCTCACTCCAACCACAAAGCGTGCGCAGCACGAGTCTTGGCACAGCAGAACACTTCCTTTGGCATGCCCTTTGCAGCCTCACTCCAAACGGGGCTCTCCGCTTCATCCATCCCCTGACTCCATACTAGCACCAACGGGCTGCTAAAGCGTTTCGCAGAAAACACCAAGGAACCTGTTTCTCACTCCAACCACAAAGCGTGCGCAGCACGAGTCTTGGCACAGCAAAACACTTCCTTTGGCATGCCCTTTGCAGCCTAACTCCAAACGGGGCTCTGCGCTTCATCCATCCCCTGACTCCATACTAGCACCAACGGGCTGCTAAAGCGTTTCGCAGAAAACACCAAGGAACCTGTTTCTCACTCCAAGCACAAAGCGTGCGCAGCACGAGTCTTGGCACAGCAGAACACTTCCTTTGGCATGCCCTTTGCAGCCTCACTCCAAACGGGGCTCTCCGCTTCATCCATCCCCTGACTCCATACTAGCACCAACGGGCTGCTAAAGCGTTTCGCAGAAAACACCAAGGAACCTGTTTCTCACTCCAAGCACAAAGCGTGCGCAGCACGAGTCTTGGCACAGCAAAACACTTCCTTTGGCATGCCCTTTGCAGCCTCACTCCAAACGGGGCTCTCCGCTTCATCCATCCCCTGACTCCATACTAGCACCAACGGGCTGCTAAAGCGTTTCGCAGAAAACACCAAGGAACCTGTTTCTCACTCCAAGCACAAAGCGTGCGCAGCACGAGTCTTGGCACAGCAAAACACTTCCTTTGGCATGCCCTTTGCAGCCTCACTCCAAACGGGGCTCTGCGCTTCATCCATCCCCTGACTCCATACTAGCACCAACGGGCTGCTAAAGCGTTTCGCAGAAAACACCAAGGAACCTGTTTCTCACTCCAAGCACAAAGCGTGCGCAGCACGAGTCTTGGCACAGCAGAACACTTCCTTTGGCATGCCCTTTGCAGCCTCACTCCAAACGGGGCTCTCCGCTTCATCCATCCCCTGACTCCATACTAGCACCAACGGGCTGCTAAAACGTTTTGCAGAAAACACCAAGGAACCTGTTTCTCACTCCAAGCACAAAGCGTGCGCAGCACGAGTCTTGGCACAGCAAAACACTTCCTTTGGCATGCCCTTTGCAGCCTCACTCCAAACGGGGCTCTCCGCTTCATCCATCCCCTGACTCCATACTAGCACCAACGGGCTGCTAAAGCGTTTCGCAGAAAACACCAAGGAACCTGTTTCTCACTCCAACCACAAAGCGTGCGCAGCACGAGTCTTGGCACAGCAAAACACTTCCTTTGGCATGCCCTTTGCAGCCTCACTCCAAACGGGGCTCTGCGCTTCATCCATCCCCTGACTCCATACTAGCACCAACGGGCTGCTAAAGCGTTTCGCAGAAAACACCAAGGAACCTGTTTCTCACTCCAAGCACAAAGCGTGCGCAGCACGAGTCTTGGCACAGCAGAACACTTCCTTTGGCATGCCCTTTGCAGCCTCACTCCAAACGGGGCTCTCCGCTTCATCCATCCCCTGACTCCATACTAGCACCAACGGGCTGCTAAAGCGTTTCGCAGAAAACACCAAGGAACCTGTTTCTCACTCCAACCACAAAGCGTGCGCAGCACGAGTCTTGGCACAGCAAAACACTTCCTTTGGCATGCCCTTTGCAGCCTAACTCCAAACGGGGCTCTGCGCTTCATCCATCCCCTGACTCCATACTAGCACCAACGGGCTGCTAAAGCGTTTCGCAGAAAACACCAAGGAACCTGTTTCTCACTCCAACCACAAAGCGTGCGCAGCACGAGTCTTGGCACAGCAGAACACTTCCTTTGGCATGCCCTTTGCAGCCTCACTCCAAACGGGGCTCTCCGCTTCATCCATCCCCTGACTCCATACTAGCACCAACGGACTGCTAAAGCGTTTCGCAGAAAACACCAAGGAACCTGTTTCTCACTCCAAGCACAAAGCGTGCGCAGCACGAGTCTTGGCACAGCAAAACACTTCCTTTGGCATGCCCTTTGCAGCCTCACTCCAAACGGGGCTCTCCGCTTCATCCATCCCCTGACTCCATACTAGCACCAACGGGCTGCTAAAGCGTTTCGCAGAAAACACCAAGGAACCTGTTTCTCACTCCAAGCACAAAGCGTGCGCAGCACGAGTCTTGGCACAGCAAAACACTTCCTTTGGCATGCCCTTTGCAGCCTCACTCCAAACGGGGCTCTCCGCTTCATCCATCCCCTGACTCCATACTAGCACCAACGGGCTGCTAAAGCGTTTCGCAGAAAACACCAAGGAACCTGTTTCTCACTCCAAGCACAAAGCGTGCGCAGCACGAGTCTTGGCACAGCAAAACACTTCCTTTGGCATGCCCTTTGCAGCCTCACTCCAAACGGGGCTCTGCGCTTCATCCATCCCCTGACTCCATACTAGCACCAACGGGCTGCTAAAGCGTTTCGCAGAAAACACCAAGGAACCTGTTTCTCACTCCAACCACAAAGCGTGCGCAGCACGAGTCTTGGCACAGCAGAACACTTCCTTTGGCATGCCCTTTGCAGCCTCACTCCAAACGGGGCTCTCCGCTTCATCCATCCCCTGACTCCATACTAGCACCAACGGGCTGCTAAAGCGTTTCGCAGAAAACACCAAGGAACCTGTTTCTCACTCCAAGCACAAAGCGTGCGCAGCACGAGTCTTGGCACAGCAAAACACTTCCTTTGGCATGCCCTTTGCAGCCTCACTCCAAACGGGGCTCTGCGCTTCATCCATCCCCTGACTCCATACTAGCACCAACGGGCTGCTAAAGCGTTTCGCAGAAAACACCAAGGAACCTGTTTCTCACTCCAACCACAAAGCGTGCGCAGCACGAGTCTTGGCACAGCAGAACACTTCCTTTGGCATGCCCTTTGCAGCCTCACTCCAAACGGGGCTCTCCGCTTCATCCATCCCCTGACTCCATACTAGCACCAACGGGCTGCTAAAGCGTTTCGCAGAAAACACCAAGGAACCTGTTTCTCACTCCAAGCACAAAGCGTGCGCAGCACGAGTCTTGGCACAGCAAAACACTTCCTTTGGCATGCCCTTTGCAGCCTCACTCCAAACGGGGCTCTGCGCTTCATCCATCCCCTGACTCCATACTAGCACCAACGGGCTGCTAAAGCGTTTCGCAGAAAACACCAAGGAACCTGTTTCTCACTCCAAGCACAAAGCGTGCGCAGCACGAGTCTTGGCACAGCAAAACACTTCCTTTGGCATGCCCTTTGCAGCCTCACTCCAAACGGGGCTCTCCGCTTCATCCATCCCCTGACTCCATACTAGCACCAACGGGCTGCTAAAGCGTTTCGCAGAAAACACCAAGGAACCTGTTTCTCACTCCAACCACAAAGCGTGCGCAGCACGAGTCTTGGCACAGCAAAACACTTCCTTTGGCATGCCCTTTGCAGCCTCACTCCAAACGGGGCTCTGCGCTTCATCCATCCCCTGACTCCATACTAGCACCAACGGGCTGCTAAAGCGTTTCGCAGAAAACACCAAGGAACCTGTTTCTCACTCCAAGCACAAAGCGTGCGCAGCACGAGTCTTGGCACAGCAGAACACTTCCTTTGGCATGCCCTTTGCAGCCTCACTCCAAACGGGGCTCTCCGCTTCATCCATCCCCTGACTCCATACTAGCACCAACGGGCTGCTAAAGCGTTTCGCAGAAAACACCAAGGAACCTGTTTCTCACTCCAACCACAAAGCGTGCGCAGCACGAGTCTTGGCACAGCAAAACACTTCCTTTGGCATGCCCTTTGCAGCCTCACTCCAAACGGGGCTCTGCGCTTCATCCATCCCCTGACTCCATACTAGCACCAACGGACTGCTAAAGCGTTTCGCAGAAAACACCAAGGAACCCGTTTCTCACTCCAAGCACAAAGCGTGCGCAGCACGAGTCTTGGCACAGCAAAACACTTCCTTTGGCATGCCCTTTGCAGCCTCACTCCAAACGGGGCTCTCCGCTTCATCCATCCCCTGACTCCATACTAGCACCAACGGGCTGCTAAAGCGTTTCGCAGAAAACACCAAGGAACCTGTTTCTCACTCCAAGCACAAAGCGTGCGCAGCACGAGTCTTGGCACAGCAAAACACTTCCTTTGGCATGCCCTTTGCAGCCTCACTCCAAACGGGGCTCTCCGCTTCATCCATCCCCTGACTCCATACTAGCACCAACGGGCTGCTAAAGCGTTTCGCAGAAAACACCAAGGTACCTGTTTCTCACTCCAAGCACAAAGCGTGCGCAGCACGAGTCTTGGCACAGCAAAACACTTCCTTTGGCATGCCCTTTGCAGCCTCACTCCAAACGGGGCTCTGCACTTCATCCATCCCCTGACTCCATACTAGCACCAACGGGCTGCTAAAGCGTTTTGCAGAAAACACCAAGGAACCTGTTTCTCACTCCAACCACAAAGCGTGCGCAGCACGAGTCTTGGCACAGCAGAACACTTCCTTTGGCATGCCCTTTGCAGCCTCACTCCAAACGGGGCTCTCCGCTTCATCCATCCCCTGACTCCATACTAGCACCAACGGGCTGCTAAAGCGTTTCGCAGAAAACACCAAGGAACCTGTTTCTCACTCCAAGCACAAAGCGTGCGCAGCACGAGTCTTGGCACAGCAGAACACTTCCTTTGGCATGCCCTTTGCAGCCTCACTCCAAACGGGGCTCTGCGCTTCATCCATCCCCTGACTCCATACTAGCACCAACGGGCTGCTAAAGCGTTTCGCAGAAAACACCAAGGAACCTGTTTCTCACTCCAAGCACAAAGCGTGCGCAGCACGAGTCTTGGCACAGCAAAACACTTCCTTTGGCATGCCCTTTGCAGCCTCACTCCAAACGGGGCTCTGCGCTTCATCCATCCCCTGACTCCATACTAGTACCAACGGGCTGCTAAAGCGTTTCGCAGAAAACACCAAGGAACCTGTTTCTCACTCCAAGCACAAAGCGTGCGCAGCACGAGTCTTGGCACAGCAAAACACTTCCTTTGGCATGCCCTTTGCAGCCTCACTCCAAACGGGGCTCTCCGCTTCATCCATCCCCTGACTCCATACTAGCACCAACGGCCTGCTAAAGCGTTTCGCAGAAAACACCAAGGAACCTGTTTCTCACTCCAAGCACAAAGCGTGCGCAGCACGAGTCTTGGCACAGCAAAACACTTCCTTTGGCATGCCCTTTGCAGCCTCACTCCAAACGGGGCTCTCCGCTTCATCCATCCCCTGACTCCATACTAGCACCAACGGGCTGCTAAAGCGTTTCGCAGAAAACACCAAGGAACCTGTTTCTCACTCCAAGCACAAAGCGTGCGCAGCACGAGTCTTGGCACAGCAAAACACTTCCTTTGGCATGCCCTTTGCAGCCTCACTCCAAACGGGGCTCTGCGCTTCATCCATCCCCTGACTCCATACTAGCACCAACGGGCTGCTAAAGCGTTTCGCAGAAAACACCAAGGAACCTGTTTCTCACTCCAAGCACAAAGCGTGCGCAGCACGAGTCTTGGCACAGCAGAACACTTCCTTTGGCATGCCCTTTGCAGCCTCACTCCAAACGGGGCTCTCCGCTTCATCCATCCCCTGACTCCATACTAGCACCAACGGGCTGCTAAAGCGTTTCGCAGAAAACACCAAGGAACCTGTTTCTCACTCCAAGCACAAAGCGTGCGCAGCACGAGTCTTGGCACAGCAGAACACTTCCTTTGGCATGCCCTTTGCAGCCTCACTCCAAACGGGGCTCTCCGCTTCATCCATCCCCTGACTCCATACTAGCACCAACGGGCTGCTAAAGCGTTTCGCAGAAAACACCAAGGAACCTGTTTCTCACTCCAACCACAAAGCGTGCGCAGCACGAGTCTTGGCACAGCAAAACACTTCCTTTGGCATGCCCTTTGCAGCCTCACTCCAAACGGGGCTCTCCCGCTTCATCCATCCCCTGACTCCATACTAGCACCAACGGGCTGCTAAAGCGTTTCGCAGAAAACACCAAGGAACCTGTTTCTCACTCCAAGCACAAAGCGTGTCGCAGCACGAGTCTTGGCACAGCAAAACACTTCCTTTGGCATGCCCTTTGCAGCCTCACTCCAAACGGGGCTCTCCGCTTCATCCATCCCCTGACTCCATACTAGCACCAACGGGCTGCTAAAGCGTTTCGCAGAAAACACCAAGGAACCTGTTTCTCACTCCAAGCACAAGCGTGCGCAGCACGAGTCTTGGCACAGCAAAACACTTCCTTTGGCATGCCCTTTGCAGCCTCACTCCAAACGGGGCTCTCCGCTTCATCCATCCCCTGACTCCATACTAGCACCAACGGGCTGCTAAAGCGTTTCGCAGAAAACACCAAGGAACCTGTTTCTCACTCCAAGCACAAAGCGTGCGCAGCACGAGTCTTGGCACAGCAAAACACTTCCTTTGGCATGCCCTTTGCAGCCTCACTCCAAACGGGGCTCTCCGCTTCATCCATCCCCTGACTCCATACTAGCACCAACGGGCTGCTAAAGCGTTTCGCAGAAAACACCAAGGAACCTGTTTCTCACTCCAAGCACAAAGCCGTGCGCAGCACGAGTCTTGGCACAGCAGAACACTTCCTTTGGCATGCCCTTTGCAGCCTCACTCCAAACGGGGCTCTCCGCTTCATCCATCCCCTGACTCCATACTAGCACCAACGGGCTGCTAAAGCGTTTCGCAGAAAACACCAAGGAACCTGTTTCTCACTCCAAGCACAAAGCGTGCGCAGCACGAGTCTTGGCACAGCAAAACACTTCCTTTGGCATGCCCTTTGCAGCCTCACTCCAAACGGGGCTCTGCGCTTCATCCATCCCCTGACTCCATACTAGCACCAACGGGCTGCTAAAGCGTTTCGCAGAAAACACCAAGGAACCTGTTTCTCACTCCAAGCACAAAGCGTGCGCAGCACGAGTCTTGGCACAGCAAAACACTTCCTTTGGCATGCCCTTTGCAGCCTCACTCCAAACGGGGCTCTCCGCTTCATCCATCCCCTGACTCCATACTAGCACCAACGGGCTGCTAAAGCGTTTCGCAGAAAACACCAAGGAACCTGTTTCTCACTCCAAGCACAAAGCGTGCGCAGCACGAGTCTTGGCACAGCAAAACACTTCCTTTGGCATGCCCTTTGCAGCCTCACTCCAAACGGGGCTCTCCGCTTCATCCATCCCCTGACTCCATACTAGCACCAACGGGCTGCTAAAGCGTTTCGCAGAAAACACCAAGGAACCTGTTTCTCACTCCAAGCACAAAGCGTGCGCAGCACGAGTCTTGGCACAGCAAAACACTTCCTTTGGCATGCCCTTTGCAGCCTCACTCCAAACGGGGCTCTCCGCTTCATCCATCCCCTGACTCCATACTAGCACCAACGGGCTGCTAAAGCGTTTCGCAGAAAACACCAAGGAACCTGTTTCTCACTCCAACCACAAAGCGTGCGCAGCACGAGTCTTGGCACAGCAAAACACTTCCTTTGGCATGCCCTTTGCAGCCTCACTCCAAACGGGGCTCTCCGCTTCATCCATCCCCTGACTCCATACTAGCACCAACGGGCTGCTAAAGCGTTTCGCAGAAAACACCAAGGAACCTGTTTCTCACTCCAAGCACAAAGCGTGCGCAGCACGAGTCTTGGCACAGCAGAACACTTCCCTTGGCATGCCCTTTGCAGCCTCACTCCAAACGGGGCTCTCCGCTTCATCCATCCCCTGACTCCATACTAGCACCAACGGGCTGCTAAAGCGTTTCGCAGAAAACACCAAGGAACCTGTTTCTCACTCCAACCACAAAGCGTGCGCAGCACGAGTCTTGGCACAGCAAAACACTTCCTTTGGCATGCCCTTTGCAGCCTCACTCCAAACGGGGCTCTCCGCTTCATCCATCCCCTGACTCCATACTAGCACCAACGGGCTGCTAAAGCGTTTCGCAGAAAACACCAAGGAACCTGTTTCTCACTCCAAGCACAAAGCGTGCGCAGCACGAGTCTTGGCACAGCAAAACACTTCCTTTGGCATGCCCTTTGCAGCCTCACTCCAAACGGGGCTCTCCGCTTCATCCATCCCCTGACTCCATACTAGCACCAACGGGCTGCTAAAGCGTTTCGCAGAAAACACCAAGGAACCTGTTTCTCACTCCAACCACAAAGCGTGCGCAGCACGAGTCTTGGCACAGCAAAACACTTCCTTTGGCATGCCCTTTGCAGCCTCACTCCAAACGGGGCTCTCCGCTTCATCCATCCCCTGACTCCATACTAGCACCAACGGGCTGCTAAAGCGTTTCGCAGAAAACACCAAGGAACCTGTTTCTCACTCCAAGCACAAAGCGTGCGCAGCACGAGTCTTGGCACAGCAAAACACTTCCTTTGGCATGCCCTTTGCAGCCCTCACTCCAAACGGGGCTCTGCGCTTCATCCATCCCCTGACTCCATACTAGCACCAACGGGCTGCTAAAGCGTTTCGCAGAAAACACCAAGGAACCTGTTTCTCACTCCAAGCACAAAGCTGTGCGCAGCACGAGTCTTGGCACAGCAGAACACTTCCTTTGGCATGCCCTTTGCAGCCTCACTCCAAACGGGGCTCTCCGCTTCATCCATCCCCTGACTCCATACTAGCACCAACGGGCTGCTAAAGCGTTTCGCAGAAAACACCAAGGAACCTGTTTCTCACTCCAAGCACAAAGCGTGCGCAGCACGAGTCTTGGCACAGCAGAACACTTCCTTTGGCATGCCCTTTGCAGCCTCACTCCAAACGGGGCTCTCCGCTTCATCCATCCCCTGACTCCATACTAGCACCAACGGGCTGCTAAAGCGTTTCGCAGAAAACACCAAGGAACCTGTTTCTCACTCCAAGCACAAAGCGTGCGCAGCACGAGTCTTGGCACAGCAAAACACTTCCTTTGGCATGCCCTTTGCAGCCTCACTCCAAACGGGGCTCTCCGCTTCATCCATCCCCTGACTCCATACTAGCACCAACGGGCTGCTAAAGCGTTTCGCAGAAAACACCAAGGAACCTGTTTCTCACTCCAAGCACAAAGCGTGCGCAGCACGAGTCTTGGCACAGCAAAACACTTCCTTTGGCATGCCCTTTGCAGCCTCACTCCAAACGGGGCTCTGCGCTTCATCCATCCCCTGACTCCATACTAGCACCAACGGGCTGCTAAAGCGTTTCGCAGAAAACACCAAGGAACCTGTTTCTCACTCCAAGCACAAAGCGTGCGCAGCACGAGTCTTGGCACAGCAGAACACTTCCTTTGGCATGCCCTTTGCAGCCTCACTCCAAACGGGGCTCTCCGCTTCATCCATCCCCTGACTCCATACTAGCACCAACGGGCTGCTAAAGCGTTTCGCAGAAAACACCAAGGAACCTGTTTCTCACTCCAAGCACAAAGCGTGCGCAGCACGAGTCTTGGCACAGCAGAACACTTCCTTTGGCATGCCCTTTGCAGCCTCACTCCAAACGGGGCTCTCCGCTTCATCCATCCCCTGACTCCATACTAGCACCAACGGGCTGCTAAAGCGTTTCGCAGAAAACACCAAGGAACCTGTTTCTCACTCCAACCACAAAGCGTGTGCAGCACGAGTCTTGGCACAGCAAAACACTTCCTTTGGCATGCCCTTTGCAGCCTCACTCCAAACGGGGCTCTGCGCTTCATCCATCCCCTGACTCCATACTAGCACCAACGGGCTGCTAAAGCGTTTCGCAGAAAACACCAAGGAACCTGTTTCTCACTCCAACCACAAAGCGTGCGCAGCACGAGTCTTGGCACAGCAGAACACTTCCTTTGGCATGCCCTTTGCAGCCTCACTCCAAACGGGGCTCTCCGCTTCATCCATCCCCTGACTCCATACTAGCACCAACGGGCTGCTAAAGCGTTTCGCAGAAAACACCAAGGAACCTGTTTCTCACTCCAAGCACAAAGCGTGCGCAGCACGAGTCTTGGCACAGCAAAACACTTCCTTTGGCATGCCCTTTGCAGCCTCACTCCAAACGGGGCTCTGCGCTTCATCCATCCCCTGACTCCATACTAGCACCAACGGGCTGCTAAAGCGTTTCGCAGAAAACACCAAGGAACCTGTTTCTCACTCCAAGCACAAAGCGTGCGCAGCACGAGTCTTGGCACAGCAAAACACTTCCTTTGGCATGCCCTTTGCAGCCTCACTCCAAACGGGGCTCTGCGCTTCATCCATCCCCTGACTCCATACTAGCACCAACGGGCTGCTAAAGCGTTTCGCAGAAAACACCAAGGAACCTGTTTCTCACTCCAAGCACAAAGCTGTGCGCAGCACGAGTCTTGGCACAGCAAAACACTTCCTTTGGCATGCCCTTTGCAGCCTCACTCCAAAACGGGGCTCTCCACTTCATCCATCCCCTGACTCCATACTAGCACCAACGGCTGCTAAAGCGTTTCGCAGAAAACACCAAGGAACCTGTTTCTCACTCCAAGCACAAAGCTGTGCGCAGCATGACTCTTGGCACAGCAAAACACTTCCTTTGGCATGCCCTTTGCAGCCTCACTCCAAACGGGGCTCTGCGCTTCATCCATCCCCTGACTCCATACTAGCACCAACGGCTGCTAAAGCGTTTCGCAGAAAACACCAAGGAAGCGTGCGCAGCACGAGTCTTGGCACAGCAGAACACTTCCTTTGGCATGCCCTTTGCAGCCTCACTCCAAACGGGGCTCTCCGCTTCATCCATCCCCCTGACTCCATACTAGCACCAACGGGGCTGCTAAAGCGTTTCGCAGAAAACACAAGGAACCTGTTCTCACTCCAACCACAAAGCGTGCGCAGCACGAGTCTTGGCACAGCAAAACACTTCCTTTGGCATGCCCTTTGCAGCCTCACTCCAAACGGGGCTCTCCGCTTCATCCATCCCCTGACTCCATACTAGCACCAACGGGCTGCTAAAGCGTTCGCAGAAACACACCAAGGAACCTGTTCTCACTCCAAGCACAAAGCGTGCGCAGCACGAGTCTTGGCACAAGCAAAACACTTCCTTTGGCATGCCCTTTGCAGCCTCACTCCAAACGGGGCTCTCCGCTTCATCCATCCCCTGACTCCATACTAGCACCAACGGGCTGCTAAAGCGTTTCGCAGAAAACACAAGGACCTGTTTCTCACTCCAAGCACAAAGCGTGCGCAGCCACGAGTCTTGGCACAGCAAAACACTTCCTTTGGCATGCCCTTTGCAGCCTCACTCCAAACGGGGCTCTCCGCTTATCCATCCCCTGACTCCATACTAGCACCAACGGGCTGCTAAAGCGTTTCGGCAGAAAACACCAAGGAACCTGTTTCTCACTCCAAGCACAAAGCGTGCGCAGCACGAGTCTTGGCACAGCAAAACACTTCCTTTGGCATGCCCTTTGCAGCCCTCACTCCAAACGGGGCTCTGCGCTTCATCCATCCCCTGACTCCATACTAGCACCAACGGCTGCTAAAGCGTTTCGCAGAAAACGCCAAGGAATCTGTTTCTCACTCCAAGCACAAAGCGTGCGCAGCACGAGTCTTGGCACAGCAGAACACTTCCTTTGGCATGCCCTTTGCAGCCTCACTCCAAACGGGGCTCTCCGCTTCATCCATCC